>NC_054382.1:130490442-130605442 GCF_017654675.1 Xenopus laevis | reverse complement strand
AAACAAATTTTGGCGTTACAATAGTCTTGCACGTCAAAAATATTCGGATGGCCATTGACTATAATACATTTGGACAAAATAGGCGCGTGTATAAAAATTTTGCGGGCATCAAAATTGACAAGCGTCAAAATTATTTTGACGCCCATTAACCACTGCATTTCGCTATTTTTTTGCAGTTTCGCAAATTTTGCAGGAAATTCACTAATTTTTCGGCGAAGCAAATCGGGACAAATTCGGCCATCACTAGTGCTATATAATATTTTGTATTTAGTAGGCCAAGCTTTGTCAACAATGGTCAACTATATTTATGTCCAACCTGTACTTCTCCATCTTTCATTTAGAATCTTTTTTTTAAGAACTGTAAGAAGAATGTGGGTGTTTGTAGCTCTGGAGTTCCAAAAGCAGTGATTGTGACTCATCAGACCCAAGGCCAAATAAACATTCTCCTGCTGCATAATATATATCTCTCCTCATCTAATTTCCGGTAGGTAATGGATGGGCCCTCGTGTTCTACACGTATATGGCCATGAATGCTGATTGAGTTCTTGAAGATTGTTCAGGAGCAAACTATGTACTAACCAGAGGTCTGCTATAGGTTTTGAAACTCTTGGGTACTGCTGGGCAATACACAGGCTTTCATGAAGTATGGCCAGAATGCAAAGAAATAAAAAGAACTAGAGAGGTACATTTCCTGAAGAAAATGTGAGTGGTGCTTGCCGTGGCAAAACTCAGGCCCAAATCTGATTGGCTGTTGTTGCCCCGCCCCTTTTTTTCCTAATTGTGAACCACAGTCACTCAGTGACTAACATACCAAAGTTTGGGAATGCTGTCATTTAATGTGTAAAAATGGCAGCATTTCTATTTTTTTCTATTGAAAATCAATGAATGAAATTTGATTGGTTGTTGGTGGCTCCGCCCACTTTTTCTAAACTTGAAGTGGAAACCCCCAGCGACCACATTTGTGATATTCAAGGTCCCTGACATCAATACTGAGAGAATGGCAGCCTTCTTAATTTTTCCCATTAAAACCAATCAAAGAAATCTGATTGGTTGGTTTTGGCTCCACCCACTTTTCTTAATTTTAATCCCAGTCCCCCAGTGACCAACTGTGCCAAGTTTGAGGACCCTGCCATTAACCGTCTAAGAGCGGCAGCAGTTTAAAATTTTCCTATTTAATTGAATGGCTGAAATTTGATTGGCTGTTGTAGACTCCGCCCACTTTTTGTAAATTTTGGCTGCAGTCACCCAGTGACCCACGGTGCCAAGTTTGGGAGCTCTGGCTTTATTACTGTGAGAATTACAGCTGTTTCCATTTTCTCATTGAAGTCAATAGGGAAAATCTGATTGGTTGTTTGCGGCTCCGCTCACTTTTTTGGGTCCCCAAAATAGGACAGAAAAGTCACAACACCCCATTCCCGAATAAGCTGAACGGTTTGACACCTCATTCATGGGTCTGCGACAAACTAATTATTCGATAAATTCCCCATTATAAGTCAATGGGGCAAATTTGGGGACCTCTCCTGCCCCGGGGGTAAAACTTATACCCTCGTGTGGGGTATCATCTGACACAGGTCGCAAACCTCTTCAAATGTGGTAAATTTAACGTTTCTACAAGATTCCCTCTCTGCGCTAGAATCCGTCAAAAGTTGGCCTCAATGTTAATCTATGGGACTTTTCGGGGGGGTTAATTGCCCCCGCAAGGGGCAATTAACCACCCACCCCTTAGAAAAGTCATACCACCCCATTCCCGATTAAGCCGCACGATTTGACACCTCATTCATGGGTCTAGGACAAACGGTGCGGGACTAGTTACGCGCCAAACTTTCATACGGAAGAAGAATAAAAATAAGTTTGCAAGATAACAGTAGTGATGCTTTGCTTCGCAAGCACCACTAATGATGGAGAATATAGATACCTTATTGACTATGGCCACTATAAGTGGCAAATAGTACAACAGCTCTATGCAGTGGCATTACCATATAAGTTACAACTGGTTCAATTCTATGTGAGTTATCTGTAATGGGTCTTTAATAGTGATGGACGAATTTGTTGCGAAATTCACTAAACTGCGAAAAATTCAGGCATTGAAGTCAAAGGGTGTCAGAATTACTTTGACGGACATCAATATTATTTTGACGCACGTCAATTTGGACGCCGCCGAAAATTTTTAAAGGTGCCTACTTTGTCCAAATGCATTAAAGTCAATGGGCGTCCGAATAATTTTGACAAATATTTATGCACGTGCCTATTCTGACACGTGCCAATTTTTTTTTGACCCAGTGGATTTCTCGGCAAGCTAAAATTGTTATGGAAAAGGATAGTGCAGTAAGCAGTAAAAAGGATCCAAAATTATTTTTTAAATATGATAAAAATAGAAGAATTAATCAGGAAGGGGTGGGACCTTTGATATCAGAGGGGGGTCAGCTGGTTGATGAGAACAAAAAAAAAGCTCAGATTTTAAACTATTTTTTTGAGGAATCAGCTAATAAAGTTTTCCTTATTAATAGTCCCAATTCTAGTAATACAACTAATGATGCATGGTTCACACATGAGGAAATTCAAAAAGAGACTAGAACATGTTAAGATAAACAAAGGTCCGGGGCCAGATGGTATTCATCCCAGGGTACTTAGCTAGCTTAGCTCTGTGGTTGCCAAACCTCTTTACTTAGTTTTTTTAGGATTCATTGAGGTCTGGCATGATGCCAAGAGACTGTCGAATTGCTAATGTGGTGCCTCTATTCAAAAAAGGATCCCGTTCTCAGCCTCAAAACTATAGGCCAGTTAGTCTGATGTCAGTCGTAGGAAAGCTTTTCAAACTGTTAATAAAGTATAAGATACTGGACTTCATAGCAAATAACAATACTATGAGTTTTTGCCAGCATGGTTTTATGCATAATAGATCTTGCCAGACTAACTTTTTATGAGAAGGTAAGCAGGGACCTCGATTCTGGGATGGCAGTGGATGTGATATACTTAGACTTTGCTTAAGCATTTGATACAGTGCCACACAGAAAGTTACTCGTTAAATTAAGGAATGTTGGCCTGGAGCATAGTATTTGTACCTGGATAGAGAACTGGCTAAAATATAGACTACAAAGAGTGGTGGTAAATAAATCATTTGTTGTTAGTGGAGTACCACAGGGCTCTGTACTAGGTCCCTTGCTTTTCAACTTGTTTATTAATGACCTGGAGGTGGGCATTGAAAGTTCTGTTTCTATTTTTGCAGATGATACTAAATTGTGCAGAACTATAGGTTCCATGCAGGATGCTGCCACTTTGCAGAGTGATTTGTAAAAATAATCTAAATGCAAGTTATACACTAAATGGCAGTGTGTTGTTAAATGAGAAGGATCTTGGGGTCTTTGTAGATAACAAGTTGTCGAATTCTGGGCAGTGTCATTCTGTGGCTACTAAAGCAAAAAAAGTTCTGTCTTGCATAAAAAGTGCATTAACTCAAGGGGTGAAAACATAATTATGTCTCTTTATAGGTCCCTGGTGAGGTCTCATCTGGAGTATGGGGGCAGTTTTGGACTCCAGTCCTTAAGAGGGATATAAATGAGCTGGAGAGAGTGCAGAGACTAAGTGCAACTGAACTGGTTAGAGGGAGGGAAGACTTAAATTATGAGGGTAGACTGTGAAGGTTGGGGTTGTTTTCTCTGAAAAGGCGCTTGCGAGGGGACATGATTACACTTTACAAGTACATTAGAGGACATTATAGACAAATAGCAGGGGACCTTTTTGCCCATAAAGAGGATCACCGTACCAGAGGTCTCCCCTTCAGACTTGTAGAAAAGAACTTTCATTTGAAGCAATGTAGGTGGTTCATCAAAGTCAGGACAGTAAGATTGTGGAATGCACTGCTGGGTGATGTTATGATGCTGATTCTGTTAATGCTTTTAAGAGGGGTTTGGATGATTTCTTGGACAGACATAATGTCAAAGGCTATTGTGATACAGAACTCTGTAGTTAGTATAGATAAGGGTATATATAATGTATGTGAAAGTAGGGAGGAGTGTGTGTATGGATGCTGGGTTTTCATTTGGAGGGGTTGGACTTGATGGACTTTGTCTTTTTTTCAACCCAATTTAACTTAACTATGTAAAAGTAGTAACCAACCTGAACCAAAACCAGAAGATCAGATAAGCCATGATGACATAATGGGGACACACAGAAAAAAATCTCTTCAATAAGGATACTAGCTTCTTATTAGAGACATCCCTTCGGCACATATGACCAAATAAAGAAAAATGTAAAAGAAAAACAAAATCATTTTAATTAATTATTTATTATGGTCCTGCTGCAGAGCACTTCCAGTTTATTAAAAATAGATGTTCGAAAGTTGGTTGTCAAAGTTGTATAAAAAGAAACGTATGGTGTTTCCTCTGTCTACATATATTTTTCCAATGACCTTAGGGGAAGACTTATCAAAAGATCTTCTCAATTCTTCTGACTGAATTCATGAGAAATGTTGAAGACATGTCCCACAGACTTATGGAAAAGGAACTGGAGAATTATTGACGACTCTTGGAAGCAGAGTCTCAGAAATATATTCATTCAAACAAATTTCATGTTCCTATTGGTTTGCATGGATCTCATAAGGTTTGGGTTTCCTAAATTTGTAGTCAACCCCATTGAGAAGATGCCAGAAGAATTGATGAAAATAAAAAAAAACTGTAGGAGAAGAGTGTTTTTTTTTTAAATATAGTATTTGACTTTTGAATCTCATTTGGCTGGTCAGTGATATCAACACTTTTCAATGTTAAAGTGATCCAAAATCCTTCTTTGCAAAGCCATTTCAATATGTTGCTGATTTTCATCTTTCTTTTTCTAGTACACTAAGAAGAAATACACCACTAGTACACAGAGAAGCAAGCTTTCCTTTCAGAGCTTTAGAAGTGTTTAGTAACAGCCCATGCTGCTGAATAGCAGGTTAAACAGGTTATTAAACAAAGTATAATGACAGAGAACATGGTATGTTCTCAGTGTCAAACTCTACAGGCAAAACTTTTTGATTTTCTCTACAGTTTGACTTTAGTGACTCCTAAGTTATCTCCATAGCTACAGAACTTATGTCTGTGTAGGTTTCATATTACTTTTTTAAGATATAGAAAGAGCCTTTCTTTTGTAGCTATGATTCATGATTTACTTTAAATAGACACATTGGCTCGGAATGATAAAAGAGGCCCAGGTTCTGGTGTAACATCGCAACAGAGATGATTATTGTTAGTGCAAATTGTTTATATAGGGATTAATGCAGCCACACTGTAAATGATAAGAATTTTAGATGTCCTTGAGGAGTTCTGTGACCATATAAAGGCACAAGGCTGCAGGCTGAGTTATACAGGGAACTCTGAGTATCACTCATGTATTATAAGGGATAATGTACCCCCTACTGTAAATGATAAGGATATTAGAAGTCACTGAGTGGTTATGTGACCATATAAAGGCACAAGGCTGCAGGCTGAGTTATACAGGGAACGCTGAGTATCACTCATGTATTATAAGGGATAATGTACCCCCCACTGTAAATGATAAGGATATTAGAAGTCACTGAGGGGTTGTTCTGAGACCATATAAAGACACAAGGCTGCAGGCTGAGTTATACAGGGAACTCTGAGTATCACTCATGTATTATAAGGGATAATGTACCCCCTACTGTAAATGATAAGGTATTAAGTCACTGAGGGGGTATGTGACCATATAAAGGTAGAAAAGAGATTTTTGTACCTTTCGGTCACGGTAGAATGCCCGTGTCACGGCCTCTGTCCCAGGTAGAGGCTGGTGCAACTGCGAAATCTTTAGAGTGCATCTTTTCAGTGCAAATAACACACAAGTTTTTAAATCAAAAATGTCTCCACCCCCTGACGTGATACGTTGCTGAAAAAGATTGACATGATGAGGTCACTGCGTTGGGGATTTCATCGCCCAACCCCACATTAGATTCTGTGTTCTACAAAGTCCAAAAAAGTCCATAGTGTCCAAAGTCCGCCAATAGAAAAATAGAAAAAATTGGCCAAAAAATATTTAAAACAAATACACTTTACCCCTTGTATTGCGGATAAGCCTACAAAAGAGTCCAAGTAGCTTCCAACCAACATTTCCTGTTTCATTTACATGAACATCTGCTTTACATAAGTAATCAACATATTACATTAGTAAATAACAAACCGTAATATTTTACATCAATTTATAGCGATACTGCCCCATGTATCTTACCCATCAGAGGTACTGCTATTGTAGATAATCAATTCTATCTTACTCTCAGACAATAGGGCAGTCGCTTCAACTCTTGCTGAAAGGGAATAAAGAAACGGTTAATAAGGGTATTCCGTTGCACAGTTTATACTTTATAAGAAGCATGCGACGCTCCATTGGTCATTCATACCTGCTGGAGTAAGGCTATTAAGTTTCTTAATCCATATTGCTTCTCTTTGTAACAATATTTTCCTAACGTCACCACCTCTATGTGGTGATTCTATTACTTCCAACACCAACCATTTTAACTGAGATGCATGGTGTTTGTTCGTATAGAAATGGCGTGAGACTGGAGTATCAGTGTTTGTTTCTTTTTTAAAATTACGGATGTCCCCCTTATGTACTTTTATCCGTTCTTTTACTTTTCGTATGGTTTGTCCCACATATACTATGCCACACGGACACTTTAACATATAAACGACATGCCCTGTCTCACAGGTCGTATAGCTGTGTAGTTGGATATTGTTGCCTTTAGTTGGGTGCTGTACTTTATCACCTTTTATAATGGAGGAACAACACACACAGTTTAAACATGGATATGTTCCCACAGTTGGTTTACCCTTGAAAATTTTTTGCATCCGTTTTTCATATAAAGGTGAAAGGCTGTAGATTAAATGCATTAGACTATAGAACTTCAACCTTTTATATCTATATTTAGAGGCATCATTTCTATTTGATCCAGAGTAAGGCCAAAAGAAATCTGAAACCTCTCAAATATACTACAGAGGGGACAAATATTCCTCCCATAGAGTCCTGCATGGGTCCATTTTTGAAACCCATACCTGACCTGTACCTGCAACCCACAACCTGCAATTTGACCCACATGTTCCCACTACCCGACCCACAGTAGGCCAACTAACCTTCTCACCCGGGGACACACAAAACCTGGAAGTGACGTCACTCCGGTGCCAACTCTTTGCAAAAAAAGAAAGAAAACTGGAAGAACCACAAAGGAGAGTGAGAGGGATCAAGCCTGCACCTTTGTTGGGTACTCAGGCATGTTACCCACGGGAATCTGGAACTTTTTGCCCAAAACCTGACCACTCTCTGGACCAGTCTCCGGATCAACTACGTACAGCTACTTTTAATAACCCTGTATTTTCTCACTGGCTAAAAAGCCAACTTTAAGCTATCCAATATATTAGCAAAATATAAATAAAAATATATTAGCAAAGAAAGTATATTTTATATGTTGTTTATAGCTTTATCATAAATCATGCATTCAGCCATGTAAGGATTAGTAACACATCCCTTTGTTTGTTAAAATTATTTTCTGCTTGAAATTCAGGTTTTAAAGAATCTGCTCGTATAATCATTTTTCTCTATATTCTTTATAGTTGTTTCGCTCTCCAGACTCTCCAGAGTTGAGTTTTGAAAGCTATTTATACCATGGGCCAAAAACTTTCAAGTCTGGCCTGAATTTCATCAGTCCACTGAGGTCATGAAAATTGAGTCATGAAAAGTTTTACACACTGTGTGAAGTTTATCAGAATCCAAGTCTTTGGGAATGCCTGGCAACTCCGGGATCTAAGTCTTTGGAGATGTCCTGCAACTCCAGAATCCAAGTCTTTGGGAATGTGATGGGTTTCCAGAAAATTCATAGCTTTGAGGCGCAAAATCTGAAAAAAACCTAGGATTCAGATTTTTTTACGATTTTATTGTGACTTTTTCCACACAACAAAGATTCATGAAAATGTATTGATAAATAGGGGGGGAAGGTCAGTGTGGATTTGGTCAGAGTAGTTTTCAGAAAATAGTGAGAACTTTTCAGATTTAGATAAATAACCCCCTATGGTTTACATATGGACTTTGTTTGAATACAATTCTGTCCACCTATTTATCTCAACATGTTTTGCCAAAAACTCAGCAAAATAGCACAGTTTTTTTCTGATTATTTATTACACTTTTCTAAAAATTTGGTTTGCAGGAAAAAATCTGAATTTCACAAATTTTTCAGATTTTCCAACCGAAAACTCAGAACTTCCTGAAAACCCCCTAAATATTTGGGATATTGTGCAAAACCCAGCGCACATCAAAAAAAGCATTGGGACTTCTCCTGATATGACTTATAGGCAACTTCGACAGGTCTGAGATGCCGGATTTTCTGATTCAGACTTTTTCCATCCACGGGGTATAATAAATTCTGAAAAAAATCATGATTTTTTTTTAAAAGCCTGATTCTAAAAAAATCACAAATTTTTTCAGAATTTTAGGATTTGGAGTTTAGTAAATAACGCCCTTGGTCCTTAAGATTACATTTTCCACATTTAACATATGGGAGGCCTCAAAGCGGAGATTCAGAATTATTAAATATGTAGTGACAGCTTGTGTAAAAGTAGGTGTACAGGGGATATTTATTTTAGCATGGTTTGGAACGTGACATCATAAAGCAAAGTACGTTTAGCATTTTCTGTAGTTTTCTAATTACTGCAATTGAAACCTACTAACAAATTAAGAGCAACTGCAAATGTTCTGAAAGCATCCAATTTTAAAGCTTTTTCTTTTCTTATGGGGATTTTCCTTAAATGGGGCTCCTGTGTACAGAGAAGAGCCCACTGATCTCTAAAACAAATTCTAGAAAGACTCCCAGCCCATTAGTTGAATGCCAACAAAGAATTAATCATTTTCTCTCTTAAAGGAATACTGTCATGGGGAAAAAAACATTTTTCAAAATGAATCGGTTAAAGTGGACCCGTCACCCAGACACAAAAGTCTGTATAATAAAAGTCCTTTTCAAATTAAACATGAAATCCAATTTCTATTTTTTATTTAAGCATTCATAGCTGTTGTAAACTAATTTCAAAGTCTCAGCTGTCAATCAAATATTGTCTGCCCCTCCTCTATGCCCGTGGCATAGAGGCGGGACAGACAATTACTTTCACTTTCAATTCAGCACTTCTTAGATGTCACTGCTCCGCACACATTCCCCCGTTCTCTTCACCATTTAATTGTGTAACCAGGACATGGGGATGGACATCAGGTCCCCCATTCTGGTGCACAAACAAGATTCTGAGATGATACAAGACTTGTCTTAATAACAGTGTCCACAAAATGGCTCCTGCCTGCTTGCTATAATTTTGAAATCCCAGACTGAAGGAAACAAGATTCAAATAATTTATACAGAGTAATTAAAGTTCATTTTCCTTGACTAATCTGATTAAATAGGATTTTGAATAATTGTTTTGGGTGACGGGTCCCCTTTAATAGTGCTGCTCCAGCAGAATTCTGCACTGGAATCCATTTCTCAAAAGAGCAAACAGATTTTTTTATATTTAATTTTGATATCTGACATGGGGCTAGACATATTGTCAATTTCCCAGCTGCCCCCAGTCATGTGACTTGTGCTCTGATAAACTTCAGTCACTCTTTACTGCTGTACTGCAAGTTGGACTGATATCACCCCTCCCTTTCCCCCCCAGCAGCCAAACAAAAGAACAATGGGAAGGTAACCAGATAGCAGCTCCCTAACACAAGATAACAGCTGCCTGGTAGATCTAAGAACAACACTCAATAGTAAAAACCCATGTCCCACTGAGACACATTCAGTTACATTGAGAAGGAAAAACAGCAGCCTGCCAGAAAGCATTTCTCTCATAAAGTGCAGGCACAAGTCACATGACTGGGGGCAGTTGGGAAATTGACAAAATGTCTAGCCCCATGTCAGATTTCAAAATGGAATATAAAAAAATCTGTTTTCTCTTTTGAGAAATCGATTTCAGTGCAGAAGTCTATTAACTGATGCGTTTTGAAAAAAACATGTTTTCTGATGACCCCTTTAAGGACCACAACCTGAATCTCTTTTCCTTCAGTCTTAATGGATTGTCATATTTATACTACTGTGCTTTTCATCTGTAACTCTACCAAATGGCAATACATTTACGCTATATTAACTTAATAGACACATAACATTTTGCTCTCATTGTCCAACATTTTAAGTCCCTAACCTGGGGGGAAACCCCAAAGCCAATCACATACGATAGAAAGGGAGTTTGCCCTCCCAGCCTTGTCATGCCTTGATTCACTCTGCTACTCCTCGTGTCATTGGGCTTCCCATCTAGTAAAGAGGTAGCTAGAGCCATCCCCAAGTGATATCTAAGGCTACCGCAGTTTTACTACTGGGTGAATTTGTAAATTAGTTGCTGCAGATAGACACAATTTTTGGTCTTTTGGAGAATATAATTCATACAACGTATTATTCATTTTGATGGGATGTGTAGGGTGGCTATTTAATGGTGAATAATTAAGTATTTTCTATTGAGAATACAGGGCATTATAATGTGCTTATATGTTCTCACATTTCTCATTTCTCTACTTGATACTTTAAATTGAATTATTGAGATTCCCCCCCCCCCAATTTCATCAAGGAAAAACTGAAAGTCAACAACGAGCAAAAGAGCTTTGTTGCAGATTTGATTTGAAAAGGGAAATAAGTGATTCCTGTTACAGGTTGTCCTTTGTGTAAAACAGATGTATTAGTACAGGAAAAAAAACAGCAACAGATGTCACAGTGATACACATTGCTTTTCTTTTAATATGATTTTTTCCCTGATGCAGGGGGAGAGGAATGCTTTTGAGGCAAGAAAGTTGTTCCGTGTGTCCTTTAAATAGTATTTTTATATCCCCGCATGTATTTAAATGGCTCTGGGAACATTTCGACCATGAAACATACTTTTGAAAATGAATAATTTAACATCTCTTTGCCATCAAATAAATAGCCAATAAAAAAAAGACAAACTTTATAATAGTAACTCACCGAAACGGGCAGGAGCACTGAAATACACATTTTTCTTAGTAACATTTAGCAGATATGTACAGAGGAAAAATCTGGTGATACAGGTTTCTTATATTATTTTATCTTTAAAGGTTTCCCTAGGTTATTGTTTTATTATTATTAATAATATTAATATTAACACATAACAAGATATTCTGATGCTGCACCATAGAAAGGGAATATGCATCAAACATACAAATCTTTTATGTCCCGTGCATACAACACAAATCCAAACTGAACAAGCATAAATGAAAAAAGTCAAAGAAAAGTCATGAAAACCGCAGCTTTTTTGATTTGTGGCATAATAGCTACAACTTTTTCGCATTTTCGACAAAATCCAGCATCAAAGACACCCACAAACCTCTAAAACCACTGATGAAAGATCTTCCAGTTGCAAAAAGGTCAACTGCCTTTGGCTTCTATATGATTTCAACAGGTCTGAGCTGGAGTATTTTCATATTTGTATTTATTTTTCAGACTCTTTTTCAGATTTTTGATGTCAAAAAGTCCAGTTCAAGGCCTAATAAATCGTCCCCATGGAGGCTTTTTTATTAAACTTCACATTTTTGTGGTTTTAGAGCTTTTTGAAACCACTACTAAACAATCTCTAAAGCCACGAATGACCTTGAATTTCTTAAAAGATCTGAATATCAAAAGTATGAACCAAAAACTGGAGAATACCTTCAGACAATTCCTTGCAAAAAAAAAAAATTAGGAACCTTTAAAATTCTGAATGGATTAAAAATGGTCCAATTAGATGAGCGCAGCTTCCATCGATCTCTATTGGACATCGACAACTCTTACATTTTTGTATTTAATGTTTTTCGTGCTTTTTCACCTTATAAATATTTAGCTTATAGAGCTTTTAAGAGGTATAGAAAAAACATGAATTTTTCGAGATTTGTGGAAAAAGTAGAAATACAATTTTTAGCAAATTGTGTTAGACAAACAGAGCTATCTAGGTGAGCAGTTTCTCCACCAAGGAGGTCCTAGTGTGCTGTAGTTTCTCAAGTGAAATCATATATCTACTGATGACTGTAGCTGACAGCCCTGATCCTGCATTAAACTGAACTACTAAGGCCAATGCCAAATGGATGTTTTACACTATGTTTCTGACTGATTTACTGTACCATCTGCCATTTTGTTGTGCATTTAGCTGAACATTTTTCTATTTTTAGAAAAGATAGATATGTATATAGCGATATTGTATATATGACCAGACATATCAGCTGCTAGCATGAGGTGCTGGGAACTATAATTGAGAGATCAGTGGAAGTTCATTGGAATGCTTCATATCGCTGCTCCAGTTCAGTTGACTATGTTATATGGTGCTTTATTGTCTCTTGCTTAGGAATAAATAAAGGAGATAAATGAGATATATTATGAAGCATTACAGTGGATATATTGCAGTTTCACTATAAAGCTGAAAGGTTCCATAATCCGATTTGTATCTTCATGGTTCCTTGGAGTAAATGAGAGGAGGATTGTTGAAGGATTTGTATTAGGGCATATGAGGTTCTCCGTGTGATCCAGAGTGGGCAGCATCTGACCTGAATCAAAAATACCTTAGAAAATATCACTACTGGATTTTTCCCTAGCATATAACTTGCTTTTTACCAACAACAGTGGAATACAAAAAAGTAAGAACAGGAGCAACATTTGCAAGAAGTTGTATATGGTAGATTGACAAATGTTGTGTCGTATTTTGAAAATAGATCCAGGATCCTTCTAGAACTGTACAAAGAAACTGAAGGGGGGGGTCAATCAAAGTAAGAACCAATCCAAACCAATTTTGAGAGTCCTGCACTTGGTCAACGTCCTTCTAACCAGGACACAGAAAATGCTAAGCTGCCATTGGCCTAATAAGGAGACAGGTCTTACAACAGTTTGTAGGCAAGTCGCTTCACTGAGACCAGTGGGTGTCGGTGAAAACATATGGCTATACAATACAAAAATGTATATGCACTGTATGGAGTTTTTGCCTGAAAAAATAGATAACCATTGCCTTCTTTTTTGACTGTGGCCAAATGGCCTATTATGAACATGACTCAACTGTTTCTTGCCCTATTTAGCTTTCAGTTATATTAAAAAAATTACCCCAATACAAATAGCTAACACAAGTTTGGGATTTGTTATGCGGAAACGCGTTGTCTAAAGCCAACCTCCCACAGTGTTCATTGCAATCAAATAACATTTTTAAAAATTAAATTTTTCTCTGTACATGATGCAAGCTAAGATATATGTAATCCTTATTGGAGGCAAAACAATCCTATTGGATTTAATGAATGTTTAAATGTTTTTTTAGTAGACTATGGGGCACATTTACTAAGGGTCGAATATCGAGGGTTAATAAACCGTCGAATTCGACCCTCGAGGTAAAATCCTTCGACTTCGAATATCGAAGTCGTAGGATTTACCCCAAATACTATCGAAGGAAAAATCGTTCAATCGAACGATGAAATCCTTCGAATTGAACGATTCAAAGGATTTTTATCCATCGATCTAAGGAATTTCCTTCGAAAAACCCTTAGAAAAGTAATGGGGAAGGTCCACATAGGCTAACATTGTAGCTCGGTAGGTTTAAACTACCGAAGTATGTAGTCAAAGTTGGTCAAATAGTCGAATGGTCGAATAGTCGAACGATTTTTAGTTCGAATCATTCGAGTCGAAGTTTTAGTCGAAGGTCGTAGTAGCCTATTCGATGGTCGAAGTATCCAAAAAAAATACTTCGAAATTCAAAGTTTTTTTACTTTGATTCCTTCACTCGAGCTTAGTAAATGTGCCTCTAAATGTACAGAGTTCTAAATTAAGGAACCCAGGTCCAAAGCATTCTGAATAAAAGGTCTCATATCTATAGTCTAAATTGCAACACTCCCATTAGAAACTTTAGTCTTCAAGAAGAACTTTCAGAAAGAGAAGACAAGCACACATTTACACAACACGAAAGAAAGGAATGTAGAAGAATTTAGATATCTTGATGGGATTTCACAGGAGTTTGACATCATTTCTCTACCTCCTCTTTCTTGTTGACTACATAGACCATGTGTTTCAAAGGAATCTTATTATGGCATTAGAATGAGCTGTTGCATTGTATGAAAATACAGCAAAGTGGTGTTCAGGTGACCTGGTGAATGCTAACGCTATATATTTTTGTAGTTTTAAAACATAAAAACAAAACAAATGACAGCATAAATCACATCAGTAGGGTAAAAAAGCAGGGTTGGCTACATGGTATGTATGTGAAAACGCATAGAAGCCATGGGGGACCTCCTGCCTCACTTGGTAAGATACAAATGGAACGTATACCAGTAACGACTTGGTTAACCAATGATTTAAAATGGCTGTGCAGTTTAGGAAGGGGACTGGGCAACAGAAACGAGAGAATGTCTTCTAGGCCAAGAGATTTAAGAGATTGGATATGTTGTCGTAGAGCAGTGATCCCCAACCAGTAGCTCGTGAGCAACATGTTGCTCTCCAACCCCTTGGATGTTGCTCCCAGTTGCTTCAAAGCAGGTGCTTATTTTTGAATTCCAGGCTTGGAGGAAACTTTTGGTTGCATAAAAAACTGTTGTATTGACAAATAGAGCTTTCTGTCAGTCCACATAGGGACTATCAAATAGCCGATCACAGCCCTTCGTTGGCATCCTCAGGAACTATTTTCATGCTTATGTTGCTCCCCAACCCTTCTTACATTTGAATGTGGCTCATGGGTGAAAAAGGTTGGGGATCCCTGTCGTAGAGGGTTTGGCTATTAGGTCAATTACAGCATATATGGACTAAAGTGCCTCAGGAACCACATCATGTGCTTTGGATAATGAGTAAATAGCCTGTGGAGTTTGTCTAGAGCATTGTAGCAAAACATCATAATTGTATAGATACTTTCTTTCAGTCTGGTGCATGTTGTCATCTTTCTAGTATAAGGATTTCAAGAGGAATTTGTTTAACACACAGCAAACATTTCAGACTCCCATATATGTATGCAGTCTAACCACCCAGAAATAACCTTATATGCCCGACAATAAATCTCAAACCATTTCAGTAATGTAACCAAGCAACACAATTTTCATTCTGATCCATTTTACAGTCACCTACAATCATTAGCGTAAGAAGAAATACATTTGCTTCAACTAATGTACTGCAAGGAAAACTTTAAATAACAGTAAAAAGAAAAAAATATTCTCAGGGGGTCACTCCAGAAGAGGAATATATCTAATCCACAAACGCATGTTGTCAAATCACATTTTGAAACAATACACAGAGGAAATTCAGGCGAGGAAATCTAACATTTGCTCCACTCAATGTCACAATGCTGGATCAGATTACCTTTAAAAATGAAATCAATGAAAGCCTTTTCCGTCCGACTCCAAAAATATGTTGAGAAATACAGTTGGGACACGATGCTTCTTCAATCATTATTAATAGCTTCTGGGTAGAACATTCAGTAAATGTGCTTGAGGCGTGCCAGGGGAAAGTTTTCAACTATTAGGTACCGTTACCTTGTAAGTATTTGTCATGCCCTGCGTGTGAAGATGAGTCAAATGGAGAGGCTGCGCTGTCGGATTTGGTTTAGGATTTTGGCCCAACACTATTTGCAGGTTGTCTGATCAACCAAACTGTTAGGGGCCGATTCATGAAGCTCAAGTGAAGGATTCGAATTGAAAAAACTTCGAATTTCGAAGTGTTTTTTGGGCTACTTCGACCATCGAATTGGCTACTTCGACCTTCGACTACGAATCGAACGATTCGAACTAAAAATCGTTCGACTATTCGACCATTCGATAGTCGAAGTACTGTCTCTTTAAAAAAAACTTTGACCCCCTACTTCGGCAGCTAAAAGCTACCGAAGTCAATGTTAGCCTATGGGGAAGGTCCCCATAGGCTTGCCTATGTTTTTTTGATCGAAGGATATTCCTTCGATCGTTGGATTAAAATCCTTCGAATCGTTCGATTAGAAGGATTTAATCGTTCGGTCGTTCGGTCGTAGGATTTGCGCTAAATCCTTCGACTTCGATATTCGAAGTCGAAGGGTTTTAGTTCCTAGTCGAATATCGAGGGTTAATTAACCCTCAATATTCGACCCTTCATACATCTGCCCCTTATTGTTCAGCTGAACTGAATGCAAAACCCGAATGCAGAAATATTGGAATATTCAATTCATATTTACTTAGTTGTGAAGTAAAATTGATTTGGAGACAGTTAAATATAATGACATTGGGGTGCATTACTTGAAGTCAAGAGTTTAAGAGCCACTAATAGCCATCTTATATTTATTTCTGACAATTACTGAGGGGTCCGGTTACTAAAGTGCGGTAAATCTTACTTTAAGTTTCCGCATGTTATATTTTTACGCCAGAATATTCGCAGCGACTAAGTTTACTTAACAGCGATACGCTCAGAAGTCATTGCGATCACTTGCGGTAACTACGTTAAGGAACCAGCTTACGTTAGCGGTCATTTTAGCGAGTTGCGAATTTTCTGGCGAAAAATTACGTTTTTGCGAATATTTATGCTATAAAATAGTCTTGTTTTATGGCGGTTATTATGGCAATTTTTACTGTGACATTTATGGCCAGAAATGCATCTTCAAAACTCATGAACTTTATTGACTGATGATTATACCATCCAACAACATCACCAGAGTAACACCAATCAAACATGTCTGCATCATATAAACCCTTCTGCCAATAGAATTATAGGAACAAGAAATGATACCAGTCAATCTCTTTGCTTCATAGAAATGCACAGTTTAATGTAGCCAATCACAATGAAACCAAAAAAGCGTAGAGGCTATTCTGGCATTAATTTTGTCTATAGCAAATTTCGCTGTTTAGTAAACCAGGCGTTAATGTGTACGTAGCGTTATTTTCAGCAAATGCGATAACTGGTGAACAATTATTCTTGCGCAAGAAAATTCGCAAATTTATATTTACCGCTGGTTAGTAAACTGGCGATAACATATTTGGCGAAAATTCTGTCTATATATTGTGCGAATATTTTTAACGCACTTTAGTAAACGGACCCCTGAGTGTGTAATGCCATGCTGTTGCATGGATTATTTTATCTGAAATGCTCCCTCCTTGGATTGTGTTACCCTCAATCAGTTTCCCTATATAGTCCTAAATAAAATGGCATTGGGGTGCATACTTCATTACTTGAATACTTACCCTACTATGTCAAGAGTTTAAGAGCTAATAGCCATCTTATATTAATTTCTTATAATTACTGAGTGCTGTTGCATGGATTAGTTTATCTGAAATGCTCCCTCCTTGGATTGTGTTACCCTCAATCAGTTTCCCTATATATATAGTACCATGCTACTTTTAATCAACTCATCTGCATTAATGAAAAATTGAAGCATTTTTCATTAGCTCTACATCTTCCCATGCTGCTACCTTGATCCCTATGTAGACAGTATCCGTTAGTAAATATTGCTAAAGAACGCAAAATTATGTGTAAGGAGTAGTGATGGGTGAATCTGACCTGTTTTGCTTGACCTAAAATTAGCAAAACGGGGAAAATTTGGCAAAATGCATTGAAGTCTATGGGCGACAGTTTTTTTTGACGCTTGACAAATTTGCATGACAAATTTTTGAAGTGGGACAAATTTTTCACCCATTAGAATCTATGGTCGTCATTTTATCGATGAAACTTGGTGAACATTTTTGCTCATCACTAGTAAGAAGAAATTTGTAAAGGCAGTGGATCATTATATTACTACATTCTCATTATCACAGATGAGTCAGTGAGAAATGGTGGCACAATAGGTGGAATAGAAATGAGAAAAGTCAAAAGAAATCTGGAAGAGAGTGATACAAACATATGTGGCTGCAATGTTAAGTTGACTACCATGCAGTGCTCTCCAGTCATGTGCTGCTAGGAAGACTGTGCTATAAGTCTTAGGGGCAAATTCACTAAGTGTCGAAACGCCTAACGCTAGCGTCAATTCGCTAGCGTTGGGCATTTTTGATACTTCGCAAATTCACTAACGAACGCTGGCGTAAATTCGCTAGTGTTACTTCGCACCCTTACGCCTGGCGAATTTGCGCAATGGACATAACTACGCAAATTCACTAACGCGCGCATTGTACTGAACGCTACCTTTTACGCTAGACTTCCTTCGCCACCTCAGACCAGGCGAAGTGCAATAGAGTAGATAGGGATTGCTTCAAAAAAAGTTCACATTTTTTCTAAGTCCCAAAAAACGCTGGCGTGTTTTCTACATTATGGGTGATAGGCTGAAAAAGATCGAATTTTTTTTTGGGGCTCCCCTCCTTCCCCCCTACATTTTCTAACTCATGGCAACTTACCTATACAGTGGGCACATGTGTAGGGCAAAAAAAAAAAATGTATTTTATGTTTTGAAGGTTTCCCAGGCATTTGTAGTGATTGTACGTATTCCTCCATTGAAATTTGAATTTGACGCCGTATGCAAATTAACCATCGCTAGCGTAACTTCGCTTCGCTTAGTGAATCAACGCTAACGCAACTTCGCAACCTTACGCTACCCCTGAGCGCAACTTCGAATTTAGTGAATTTGCGGAGCGCTGGCGAAACTACGCCTGGCGAAGTGCGGCGAAGTTACGCCTGGCGCAACTACGAATCTTAGCGAATTTGCCCCTTAGACCTTGGACCACTGGCTCCATTGAGTTACCAAAAAAAGCTCATGTTTGAAATGGTAAAGACTTAAAGTAAGAAATATATTTTAGAAGACTACAATTTTGTTTTCTTAAAGCTCAAATCTACTGTGAGAGATTCCAAAAATGCTGAACTCAATTACCAATTATAATGATATACAGTTTGCTGTTTATGCATCTAGATGCTTTCCTCTGGAAACAAGGTTCATGATGGAGCTCATAGCCATAATACCGAGCAGTAGTCTCTCTGCTCCACTAGGACAGATCTACAGCAATTTTAGATGCGAATATAAAACCAAATACGTAACTCCATAAATTGGCAGAGATAAAGGAAACAAAATACAATATTTATAAAATTCTGATTAAAATTAGAGGTTTGGAAATCCTTCAAATGTGTCTTATAACCACCTTTCCCATTGGTTCCTTTCACCATTTTTATAGGGCCTTATTTATCAAAATCCAAATTTTTCTGAGGATTTAAATAAAAAAAAAGTCGACCAAACTAGAACCCATGAATGGAAAAAAAGCACAATTTAATCGGATCAGGACAAACTCGATAAAATCTAGCGAAAATCTGAATCTGATGGAAGATTTTTTCCATCCTTTTTTTTCCATCCTTCAAACTTTGAGTTTTCTTTCACAAAAAGTTTGGATTTCAAAATAAAAAAAAAACTCACATTTTTTGGATTTTTTTTTGCATTCGGGCTTTAGTAAATAACCCCCATAATGTTGATCTGAGCATAACTTTAAGCCTTTGCCAAACCAATTATGAGTAATGTAATGTTTTTTCCCATCTCATAGCAATCGGCGGCTCTCTAGGGATGTTGAAAGCTTTAGTTGCAGAAAGCGATTACTGTATTTATTTTCTATCGTTAGGTTAAACCTAATGATCTTGGGCGTTTTTTCTGTTTACAAATTGAACGAAACAACACGTAAAAACTCAGGCATCTGAAAAAGCTAAGGTGAAGACTCTTAACAAAACCATTAATTTGAAACCTTCAATAAAACCTCCCCATCATGCAACAGCTTCCTTGATATGAAAGGTGCTGTCAACAAGTGGCAATGACAATTTTCAGGTCCATATCTCTTTACTTGAATAACGGTCAAAATAATAGAGAAGAACTTTTAGAAATGACAGGCTAATCGTATCATGGTAGTACACAGAATATATTGGACATTTATGTTTCCAAGGTTACCAGCAGCTATCCTTCCATACATACAGAATGAATTGAATTTTATTCTCTTGGCTTCATGGAAATTGACCTAAAAGGTTTTTAGACACAAGGCAATGGCACATTCAATGGATACTGGTGCTAAAAAGAATTTATTTTGAGTGCTTTTCATTCTAGAACAAGTCTGCATTAATGGCTAGACCAAGGAACTCATTTGTTACTTTAATTATACATGTAGAGAAATAATAAAGCACTACAAGTCATTTTTAAATACAAAATTGAGCTAAACCATAGAAATGATGTGTCTTCAAAACCAAGGGGCAGATTTACTAAAGTTCGAGTGAATTTTCGAAGACCAAAAAGTTCGAATTTCAAAGTAATTTTTGGGATACTTCGACCACAGAATAGGATATTACGACTTCGAATTTACTTCGACTTCGATTCGAAATAAAAATCGTTTGAATATTCGACCATTCGATAATCAAAGTACTGTCTCTTTAAAAAAACTTTGATTTCAATACTTTGCCAAATTAAACCTGCCAAAGTGCTATGTTAGCCTATGGGGACCTTCTTCGATGTCTTTACACATCGATTAAAAATCCTTCGATCGTACACTAAAATCGTTGAATCATTTGATCAAACAATTTTTATTCTACCCCAGGATTGCCATATTTGCTGAAAAAACTTTGAATTCGATATTCAAATTCGAAATTTTTTAATTCGATGGTCGAATTTCGACGTTTTTTGTACTTCGAAATTCGACCCTTGATAAATCTGCCCCTAAATGTACAATACATTCAATATGTTTGGTAGTTGCACTTATATATTAGTTTTTACATACACAAATGCAAATAAATAAAATACAGGTATGGGATCCATTATCAAGAAAGCTTTGAAATACAGAAAGTCTATCTCCCATAGACTCCAATTTATCCATATATGTCAAATTTTAAAAAATATTTTCCTATTTTTCTGTTAAAATAAAACTGTAACAATCTCGTTATCAGAACCTCGTTATGAGTACAGTCGGTTACACAGGATTTCCCTGCGGTCTCTGGTGTTCACTGACACCATTTTGGGGCCCGGGCTTTTTTGTTCAAAGAAATTGGAAAAGCGGCACTCCGGTTAAAAGAAGAGTTGGTTTATCCCAACAGGTCACTGACCAACATCACCTGACCCATTTCGGGAGCAACTCACTTAATCATAGAAGCCTGTGAAGGCCTGTGCAAGATTAACCATGGTGAGCCTCTGGACTCTCTAGACGCTTCATCATGACATCAAAATATCCTTCCATCGTTGAGGAAGCAGAAGCCTGGCGAGGTTCCATCTTGGCCCAAGCTATCTGTAACAATCTTGTTATCAGAATTTTGCTCAGTGATGAGTACACTTGGTTTCACGGGATTATTTTGAAGTCTAACATGGGGCTAGACATATTGTCAGTTTCCCAGGTGCCCCCAGTCATGTGACTTGTGCTCTGATAAACTTCAGTCACTCTTTACTGCTGTATTGCAAGTAAACAGCACATCAGCAGAACAATGGGAAGGTAACCAGATAACAGCTGCCTGGTAGATCTAAGAACAGCGCACAATAGTAAAAATCTATGTCCCAGTGCGACTCCTTTAGTTACATTGAGTAAGAGAAACAATAGCCTGTCTGAAAGCAGTTCAATAGTGCTGGCTCTTTTTGAAAGCACATGACCAGGCAAAATGACCGGAGATGCACCTACACACCAATATCACAACTAAATAAATATACTTATTAAAAAATACACTTGGTTAGGGTTGAAATTTTACATGGTAGTTCGTTAATTGCAGTGTAACTTACACAATAAAAATCATGACATAATCCCTTTAGGCTCTTTCCTTGGCACGAAATACGTAAGGCTTTTGAGATGTATTTTCCTTAAATAGGCAACCTCTTTATCTGCACAACTTTGGTTACATTGGTCCAGTTTGTGCCGGCCTGTTACATGGGAAGTTAAAGCCAAAGATGCAATCTTCATTGTGTGGGATTGTTTGACCATTAAAGGGCAACAGGCTACTAGCAAGTTTTACAAGAATGTTCATATTAGAACCAGGTTGCTGAGGCTTGCTAATGCTTGCACCCTTACACTGTACAGAACACCGGAAGGTCCATGGATGTGCATGCAACCACAAACAGGATTTATATAAACCTTAGGCTGTCCATTTAATCAACCAGTTCAAAACCAAGGGTTAGAATGTGATAAGTGAGTTGTTTATGTACTAGCTCATGATGTAAGATGCAATTTACTTTTTCTAAAGGTAAATAGATACTTGTGCGGGGTAGTTTTCTTGATGCCGGAAGTTCTACATAGTTATATCATAGATAAACTTGAAAAAAAGACCTTCAAAGTCAAAAGTACAGGTAGAACCCATCTTAACTTTGCTACAAAGTGATCAAAACAAAAGGAAAAATGGTAAATGCCTTTCCTACACAGATAAAAAGAATGTTAGGTCTCATCTGTCAGTCTCTTATGACTCTTTATGAAGTGAACCATGTCAATGTTATCAAATACATTTCAATGCATGACAGATGGATTACCTTCAAGTGTTATTTACCTTCAAGTGTTATCATTTACATCTTGACTGACTGTCAGAATGGAAATTTCAGGGAAGGGTCTCTTGTAGAGAAATGATACCACAAGCTCTACACCGTGGACTATTTGGAATTATGAATGTCTATTGAGTTACTGATCAACACAATCAGGATTCGGGGCATTGTTGGATAGAAAAGAAATGTACAGTAGCTATAAAAAGAAAGACTGTAAATTTTGATCAAAATTACACTATATACTGGATACAGTTCCCTGTATAACTCAGCCTGCAGCCTTGTGCCTTTATATGGTCACAGAACAACCCCTCAGTGACTTCTAATATCCTTATCATTTACAGTAGGGGGTACATTATCCCTTATAATACATGAGTGATACTCAGAGTTCCCTGTATAACTCAGCCTGCAGCCTTGTGCCTTTATATGGTCACAGAACCCCTCAGTGACTTCTAATATCCTTATCATTTACAGTAGGGGGTACATTATCCCTTATAATACATGAGTGATACTCAGAGTTCCCTGTATAACTCGGCCTGCAGCCTTGTGCCTTTATATGGCCACAGAACAATCCCTCAGTGACTTCTAATATCCTTATCATTTACAGTAGGGGGTACATTATCCCTTATAATACATGAGTGATACTCAGAGTTCCCTGTATAACTCAGCCTGCAGCCTTGTGCCTTTATATGGTCACAGAACAACCTCTCAGTGACTTCTAATATCCTTATCATTTACAGTAGGGGGTACATTATCCCTTATAATACATGAGTGATACTCAGAGTTCCCTGTATAACTCAGCCTGCAGCCTTGTGTCTTTATATGGTCACAGAACAACCCCTCAGTGACTTCTAATATCCTTATCATTTACAGTAGGGGGTACATTATCCCTTATAATACATGAGTGATACTCAGAGTTCCCTGTATAACTCGGCCTGCAGCCTTGTGCCTTTATCTGGTCACATAACTATTTTATACATTTAAACCTTAAACTATTTTAAACCTTATAATTTACACTATATAGTATTCCTTACAGGTAAATGGTACATTACACACTGTCATCTTTATCTGTGATCTTGTGCCATTATATGGTCACACAACTCATCATAATATACCTATACATTTAATTAGGAGATGTGTTCTTTCTTAAATAGTTTATGGCTGGTTTCCTTATATTGTACTTGTATATTATCACGTACTATTTGCACAAATACTCAGCATGTAGAGGAACAAGCTGTTTCTTTTTCATACATTTAGTTCCAAGTCATGTCTTTCCTTACAGAGCTGCAGGGCATTGGTTGAGGAAGGAAGGAAGTATACTGTAGCATGTCTCATTATACCTCAGCTCTTCTGTATTCTGTATAAATATGACTAGAAACATGGCATGTTTTGCAGCTTGATTTGCCCAAATCCCTCTTTTCCTTTACATTTCCCCCGCAAGCCAGTACATGACTGTTTATAGCCAATAAGATAAGGCAGTGGTCTACTGGGAGTGCTGCATTAGAGGCTGCTGCTCCTTGTTTACTGTGCTTCTAGACATATTCCAGCCTTGCTGAAAAGCAGCCATCTGGGTTTGTCAAGTGTTTATACTTTTAATTATAAAGAAAAAACAAAATACCAGCAGTTAAGAAAAATGCAAATGCTCAATTTGGATATATCACTAATGGATACAGTCTCCCATTCCAAAAATCATCATCCGAGACCTCTTGAAGCTTCCATTTAGAAATAAGTTTGCTTTTATTTTGCAGGGCAATTCACAAATATAATTTAATGCATTGAGGTGTTTGTGTATTTAAAAGAAGAAAGATGTCGATAGATATAGTAAGGAAAAGAAAACAAATGTAGTCAAACATATGTAAAAGTATGGATAGGTACTGGATATATCAGTGGGAATTAATTTAAAGTCTTTCTGCAATCTAATGTAGTCTAATGATTGTAAGAGAACCATTGGGGAAATTCTCATGTTGGTAACCCAAAACCTAAAACAAACTCCAAGGTCCTGGTCGTGGCTCATTCTTCTGCCTATTACAGCTGCCTTTGCTTCAGGGGGAGCCCTCTGCTACTCCGATGCTGCCAGGTCTTAAAGTGAAAGAAGAGAACCAAGGCGAGAGTTCTGGGCAGACAGGGGAACATGTGACAGGAACACAGTACAAAGTCAGGATCTGAGAGAATGGTCAGAAACAGACAAAGGTCAGTACAGGCAATGAACTAGCAGAAGCCAAGGACAGATAATGAGACTGGAAGCACACCCAGGAACTATCAGGACCTATGATGTGCAATGGGAATTAAGTTGTGGCGCCTTTAAATATGTGAATTCCGTGTCAGTGCAATGACAAGCACATAAAGAAGAAGAAGACATGGACGACTGCGTATGTCCCCACCACCCAACTGGACCACAGGGATCCTTAACGTTGGCTTGGGAAATGCCTTTTGAAAGCAATGTGTCCCTTATTGGCCTTAGTCTGTATAACTGGATGGAGAATATAGCTCTTCCTAGTCTCTATCCAGAGGGTCTCAGTACAGGAGTCCAACCTAAGCTCTAAGATAACTCAAGCATTGGAGAAGTCAATGAACAGAGACTCTGGGAACTAGGGTGGTGAAGTTGATTGCACCTTCTGCCTTAGACCTTAGGATATGTGAGTTAGGCAAAGCAGTTTAGCAAAAGCAACTTTTAGATCAACCCTGGACTGGTAATGTCAGATGACACCTACTTACTGTAAACTGAGAGGCTTCTACTGGAGGGAACCTTTTACAGAAGTGTATCTAATCAATATGACTTTCACAAGTTCTCCGTCTCTATACCTATAAGGGTGCACTTTTTTGTATTTTGCATAACCTGTGCTACCACTCAATATATATTGCCTCGATATGTGGGGATGTTCCACTGAGCCTGGAGTCGGCAAGACCCCAGAAGTGTTAGGCCCTAAAGGGACAACCCCTTTAGTGAAGTCGGGGGACAGGGACCCTGTGAACGAGGTGAGCTAGTGTGCAGTGTAGCGTCTGTTATAGCACTCTATAGAGATATTTAGACAGTGAAGCTTAGTAATAAAGACCGACTCAAGCTCCAACTCGGAGAATAGAAGGGAGTAGCTCTCCCCCAGGCTCTGCTTTGCCTGTAGTGAAGGGACCACAGTAGTGACAAGGAAATCAGGCTATGGTGTAACCCTGTACCATGTCTGTTATAGGGGATCTGGGCCACATGAGGTACTGAAACCCTGGAAGGTGATCTCTCATCTTCTTTGGCTATTCCTAGTGTGGTGTCCTTATATGCTGTCTCTGCCACACTTGTGAATGTACTTGGCTAATGTACTTGGCCAAATAAGAGTTACAGAAGAATACTTATAAATTAATCTTCATGGCAGATTATAAACTGGATCTTTTCACTAACAAAAACAAGCATTATGGTGTGTCTTCTTGATGTCTTTTTGGGAAAGGATTATTAACATGTGGTCAGCCTGACAGCAAGGCAATGGCAAGTTAGGCAAAGGCTAAATCTACAAGCAGAAACATATCAAACATAGACCTTGTGTAAAATGTACTGCATTTCAAGCACCAAACTTGAGCTCTGATAGTAAACATGACAGAACTTAGCAGTACATATGTTGTTGTATATGGGGGAAGTGGCAAAACAGTACTTTAATGCTTAATTTATAATATACATTATTCAAGAACAATATTCATGCTGTTAAAGTTTCCTTTTTTTCCAAAGAAACATCTGGCATTTCTCATTTTCACTGAAATTCATGAATCATCTCTAGTAGGAAATGTGAATGGGTTTCCATTTTGAAGACAACAATGAGTAAATAATTAAGTAGGACTGCACTAAAATGCATTAGCCTCTTTCCTTTATGTTTTTGATTTGCTTATCAATTTATTTGAGACTGAAGGCCATATTGTCAATTTTCACATTCCTAAACTAAGACTTACTACTGGGCCAATTGATATCCCAGGTGACTTACAAGATCTGTCTATAATTATAATGTCAGCGTTGAAGAAGAAAACCTAGGTACTGGGTTGGCTAATTGAATTGCTGTATATATGTTTAGGAAGCATAAAAGCAAATTCATGTTTTGGACAATAATGGGCTAAAGTTCATAATATGCATAAATCACAGGTTATGATAACTGCCCAGTGATATTGATAATGACAGATGTTGACTCATTGATATCAGTATATATTAAATGACCCAGAGACATTGGCTCCTGGCACACCTATACAATGGCCATGTAAGAAACTTACCCTGGTGGTCTAGTGGGCAGCGGGGTCCACGCCGCGTCCTTGGCATGGACGCCCGCTGCGCCACTCCTATCCTGCCCTTGCCGGCGCCATCTTGGATTACTAGGGCAAGCGCGGCATGCCTGCAAGCCTCTTAAAGGCGCAGTCGCGGTGGCGTGATCGCGCCAGCGCGCAACAGCACGAAATTGCGCACGTTTTGGCGCCAATTGGTTCCCTATTTAAGGCCCATTCAGACCTGTAGCCAGTGCCCGTTATAGGATCATATCCTGTGGTTTCCTGAGCTTTTGCTACCTGTTTCTGAATTTGCTATCCTGGCTGATTATCCGTGTTTGACCCTGCCTGTTCCTGACTACTCTGCATTCTGTATCCTGACCCTCGCCTGCCTACGACAACTCTTCCTGCTTAACCCCTTGCTTGATCACCTGGTTTGACCCCTTGCCTGTTTGACGATTCTGATATCCGCCTGCCTCGACCCAGCCTGTCTGACCATCCTTCTGACTTATCCAGTCTGTCTGATTATCTGGTTTTGACCCCTTGCCTGACTGACGATTCTGTTATCTGCCTGTCCTGATCCGGTCTGTTCCGTTTCCGCCTGACGCCTTGTCCTTGACCATCTGCCCAAAGACTCTTGCTATCCGGCCGTGCCCCTCTGCTAGCCAGAACATCTCGCCTTGTACCCCTCGTTAAGTCCAGGTGGCACCCAAGTAAGCTGAGGGCTCCTCCGAAGCCCAACGGTGGTCACACTACTGGTGAAGCCGAGACCAGGGTACTTGGCACCTGTTCTGGTATTGGGTGCCGGCTGTGACAGGCCACCTCCATCCGCTTATCTAGTAAACTTTCAATATACAGCATTACCAAGTGAAACATCTTCTTAAAAGCCTTCATTCAATTACGGGTTCTGACCCAGGCACCAGCTAGTGTCCCTATTGGTAGCGCCTATGGGAATTGGCAGCTTGCAGGAGGCTCTGCTTGGCAGTGGACCTTTTAAATGGAACCAAACCTTTCCTCTAAGTCAGAAGTTTAAACATAAGCACCTGCTTTGAGGTCAGTGGTAGCAACATCTGATGGGTTGGTCAGCAACATGTTACTCATGGGCTACGGGTTGGGGATCACTGCCCTAGGACATATTGCAGATGTATAACAGTGACATGAACAGCCTCCCTCACCACCTCTAAATTAGGTCCACCTCTTCTCCATTCTAATATATGTCATTTTTCACATAACCAATTTTAATTTGTCCTTGGCTTTACCATGTCCTCTACTTACTGTCCATCCTTAAAGGGCACCAATCATGACCAAAATCATTTACTAAGTAAATACACTATGTGAAAGTTCAAGAAATCCGATTTTTAAAACAGTTAGAATTGTTTGTATAATGTAAATGATCAGCTCACTATTCCTTCTGCAAGATCTCCCCTATTCTATTCACTGCAGTTCTAGCTGAGGCAGGCATCTTGGATTTCACTGGCTCCTCCTACCTATATCTTCCCAGCCAACTGTAGCTCTGAAATCTCGCACATGCTCAGTTCAAATTCCTTGTTTGCTTATCAACCCTTCTAAGCTATTTTCAAATCAGCCAAACCTGTGTGTTAGCTGCTGTTCAGTAGTGCTGCCACCTGCTGGAAGTTAGCAGGTGGCAGCACTTCTAGTGGATACTTCTAGTGGAGGAGTTTAGTAAAACAAGGCATTCTGGGTAGAATACTCAAAGCAGTGTTACAATCTGAGTATGCTCCTGAAATTTGCATATTAGAGTCTCTGTTAGAGTCTCAATATGGCCTCCCTCAGTGAAAGAACCCATTTGACAAAGTAAGGGATTTTTTTAAAACCTGCAGTTTTTTCAAAAAACTATATATGTAGTTTGATTAAACGTGTTTAGCTTGTACTGGTCAGATTGTTAATATGTGTTTGATTTTGGCTGTGATAGGTGCCCTTTAACCCACTTCATATATGTTTATTATTGTTCTTTTTAAGTCTAGTAGAATTATGGCATGCGACTGATTTTGAAGTCTGTTTTGACTGGGATACGGTAGATAGAATGTGCAAGAAAAAAAAAACATGAATTTCGTTTTTTTGTATTTCATAAAAGTAGCTAAAGGCATGAGCATGAATTTATATTTATTTTATTGAACACTGGTTAAACTTTATCTGGCTACAAACCCAAAAATGGAAGTCAAACTGTGCTGCAATGATTTTACAAGTTCAAATTCTGAAAGGAGCAAACTTCAGATGGTTTGTACAAAGCAGGGGATATTTTTTCCATTCTTTGTTCTCAACCCTTTACAACTGCATTAGATCTGAGAAAAGAATGGAAGAAAAGTCATCTGAGGATTCAGTTTTTGTACTTTAAGAATACACAGGAGGTTAGGTGGCAGAATTAAAACCCCTTTATAACAGGACCTTCATTGTTCGGTCTGTTTCTCCATTGTATGAGCCATGAAAAATTTGGGGAAAAAGTGAAAATACAGATGTCAAAGGTTTAATATCTATAAAAGGGCAATGAAAACCAAATTTTTCTTTGAACAGATTTATGATAGCCAATGCTCTGGGAAGTTCATGCAGTATTATATAATATTTTATTTCTGTAACAGAGATACATATTTTGTGAACATTAAAGGGATACTGTCATGGGGAAAAAATTTTTTTCAAAATGAATCAGTTAATAGTGCTGCTCCAGCAGAATTCTGCACTGCAATCCATTTCTCAAAAGAGCAAACTGATTTTTTTATTTTCAATTTTGAAATCTAACATGGGGCTAGACATATTGTCAATTTCCCAGCTGCCCCAAGTCATGTGACTTGTGCTCTGATAAACTTTAATCACTCTTTACAGCTGTACTGCAAGTTAGAGTGATATCACCCCCTCCCTTTTTCCTCCCAGCAGCCAAACAACAGAACAATGGGAAGGTAACCAGATAGCAGCTCCCTAACACAAGATAACAGCTGCCTGGTAGATCTTAGAACAGCACTCAATAGTAAAAACCCATGTCCCACTGAGACACATTCAGTTACATTGAGAAGGAAAAACATCAGCCTGCCAGAAAGCATTTCTCTCCTAAAGTGCAGGCACAAGTCACATGACTGGGGGCAGCTGGGAAATTGACAAAATGTCTAGCTCCATGTCAGATTTCAAAACTGAATATAAAAAAATCTGTTTGCTCTTTTGAGAAATGGATTTCAGTGCAGAATTCTGCTGGAGTAGCACTATTAACTGTTTCATTTTGAAAAAAAACATGTTTTCCGATGACAGTATCCCTTTAATATTTAAAAAAATATATTACTTGGCTCATGAATTACTTAGCACCTCTCTTTGTTGGGAATAGACTGTTATCTGGTTTCTAGGGTACCACTTGCCCCAGCAACCACTGAATGGTGTAAGTGGCAGATGAATAGGACAGGGGCTTAAAGCACAAATATGTAATAAATGAAAAATTAGTCAAAGTCTGAATTTGAGACTCACTTGAGACTTGAAACATGAGATCTAAAGAAATACAATACCCAAATACTTCAGGACAAACTTCTTGATTATTTGTTTTTGTTTCCCAGTGGTTTTACATTTGTTATTCCAACATGTTTATCGAGACAAGTATTATTACCTAACCTGATCTTTGTCTGAAATGTGTCGATGGTATTCATATGTATCTAATAGGAAAACCAATAAAAATATTATTGAAAAATAATCATTTTGCAAATTCTGGCAAACTTAAGAAAGTAGAAATAAGATTGTTTACAGATTATCTCAAAATATAAATTTCATCACATTAGGGGTGAAAATTTAGGTCAAGTTTTTAGGGGGAAACTCAAAATTGTAAGGGAATCTTATGCTCCAAAGCTGCTACAAATATGAAAATTCTCCAGCTAAAACCTGTCTAAATCATGTAAAGGTCAATGGCACATAGTTCCTTTCACAATTTGAAGATGTTCCATGCTTTCCTGATCTTTCCGGCTGGTTTTCATTCGTTTGTCCGAAAAGGTTGCATTTTTTTCTGGCGTCAGATTGGAATAGTCAAATTTTTTGGGCATGAAATAAAAAAAAGTCTCACAATTCGATTTGATGCATGATTTTTATGCAACTTTTTTCCACACGTTTAGTCGAATTCTTTTTTTTTATGTGAGAAAAGTTGAGTTTTAGTAAATACCCCACCTTGAGTTTATTCTTTTTTTTTTTTTAAATGTTTATTTTTTATTGTCAGCAAAGGTCAAAAAGGATCACAATACACAGGGAAGACACCATATACAATCATTAACAGTGGTAACTAGTAGGTATGGCATGAGAAAGCAGATATCTAGACGCATGTCCTTCACAGGGTGAAAAGCACGCGTCTACTGAAAAAAAAACCAAGTAAACCACTGTGCGCTGTCAAGGAGCTAGTCAGTCAAGGTGGGGGTCAGTCTACGGGAAGGTGTGTACTGGATCAGCAAGGTAACATAAAAGAGAAAGGAAAAAGGAAAGGGTGGAGGGGTCAGGGAAAGAACAGAAAGAAGGAAAGAGAGGGAAGGGGAAAGGGAAGGAAAATGCAGAAACTTCAGTATTAAATCCCATACTACATATTACATACAACTTGTCAAGAGAAAAGAGCATTACAGTAATATTACTCATATAGTGAAATAGCCCAAGAAAGGCAATATGAAGAGGGGGGTATGTTTGGCGGAGAACTCTCTCAGACATTTTTAGGAAATAGAATCAAGATATTGTAGCCAAGGGCGCCAGGTCGCCCAATGCTGCAGCATCGCATTAGGGGAGTCAGCATGTGTTTCCTCAAATTTGCGTATCTCCTCCATTTCCCTCATCCACTCAAGCAGAGTGGGCGAGGCAGTATTTTTCCATTTTCGGGGAATCAAGAGTTTAGCTGCATTCAGAGCAACCTGTGTTAAGGACCTTCTGTACGAGGACACAGAGACCAAATTGTGGTGTAGGAGAATTGCAGCTGGGTCGAGAGAAATATCAAGGAGAAGTGTATCTGTGCAGATATCCAATATCTGTGACCAGAATTGTTTAATGAGAGGACAGTCCCAGAAAATGTGCAGCATAGTGCCAACGTGTTGTTTGCATCTCCAGCACACGTCCGTTGTTCCAGGGAACATAACATGCAGTTTCGCAGGAGTGATGTACCATAAGGAGAGCACTTTGTAATTATTCTCCAGGATTCTGCAACTTCTGGGGCCTGTAAGAGATTTAGCCAAGATGTTTTCCCAGTCTCGTTCGGAAAGTGTGACATTCAAAACAGTTTCCCATTTTTTGAACCTCGGCAAAGGAGAGTGTTTAGCTGCAGCTGGCCCATGTAGCAGTTGGTAAATAGCAGATATGACTCTGAGAGGTGGAGAAGCATGACAGCACAGCTTTTCGAAACCAGTGTATAGCGAGGTTCCCACAGGTCGAGTGAGCACTCGTCTTGCAAAACTGGCAATCTGTTGATATTTAAATTGTTCGGTTGTCGGAAGCGTATATTTATTCTGTACCTATTCCCATGAGGGCAGGACGCCTTGAGAGCATATGTGAAAAAGCTGCTGCACCTGTCCACCTTGCCAGTTATTGAAGTAGCCAGGTTGTAAACCAGGAGGAAAGTCCCGATTGTCAATAAACGGTAACAGAAGTGAGCCGGTGGAAGTCAGGCCCAAAGGGCCGCTGATGGAATCCCATTGGCGTAGGCAGTAGGTGAGAAGGAGATGAGAGTCTCTAATTTGCCGGGGCTGCGTAGAAGGGGTCCAGGGAAGCAACTTAAGTGCAGATGACACAAAAGTTTGTTCAATTTGTATCCATGCCTTGGAGTTAGTGCGATAAGTCCAGTCAACTATCCGAAGTAGGACACAGGCTAAGTGATAAAGCTTGAAATCCGGAAGGCCAATCCCCCCAGACAATCTGGAATAACTTAGAGTCCCCAGTTTTATCCGTGGTTGTTTGCCATTCCACACAAATTTACTGACCAAACTATTGAGAGTGGTAAAGAAGTCTCTGGGCGGTTGAAGTGGAAGCATCTGAAAGATGTACAAAAGCTTTGGTAGCGTATTCATTTTGAGAGAGTTCACTCTGCCAAACCACGACAGGGTTTTGGTAGACCACATTGTGCAATCTCGTTTGACCACCTGTAGAATAGAAGAATAATTAACATGCGCTCAGTTCTTTATTTCTGATGTAAGTGTAATGCCCAGATATATCAGTTTCTCCGTTTCCCATTTAAAGGGGAACTTATCACTCAAGGCTGAAATCACGGAAGGAAGCAAACTGATATTCAAAGCACTAGACTTGCCATTATTAACCTTAAAGTCACTCAGGTAGCTATAATCCTTAATCTCCTGTAGCAGGTTGGGGATTGTGACCACAGGTTGCGTCAGTGTAAACAGTAAGTCGTCCGCATATGCACATATCTTGTGTGCCGTGCCACCAACCGACACACCTTGGATATTCGCGTTATTACGGATTTTAGCCAGTAAGGGTTCTAGAGACAAAACAAAGAGAAGTGGCGAAAGCGGGCAGCCCTGTCTGGTCCCATTGCGGAGGGAGATAGGGTCAGAAAGTGTGTTATTGATTTTAAGCTTAGCGGTAGGGTTATGGTACAGAGACTTAATCCAAGCGGTCATACGTGAGCCCACCCCTATGTGCGATAAGCAGCTAAACATAAAATCCCAGCGTACTCTGTCAAAGGCTTTCTCAGCATCAGTTGACAGAAGGAACAGAGGGGTGGACTCACGCCGAGCTACTGTGAGAAGGTTTATGAGTTTGTTAAGGTTATCTCTAGTCTCCCGACCGGGGACAAAACCTGCCTGGTCCAGATGGATGAGTCGGGAGAGACCTGGCTTGATACGGGAGGCGAGTATTTTTGCAAGTAGTTTCATGTCATTATTGATTAAGGAGATCGGTCTGTAACTGGCCGGTTGGGAGGGGTTCTTATCTTTTTTGAGTATTAAACTAATGTGGGCTTCTAAAGTGGACGGGGACCAGTGATGTCCCTGGTGGATCCCATTGTATGCTCTACACAGCCCCATAACTAGGTGAGGTAGTAGGGTCTTAAAGAAGGACATAGAGAATCCGTCTGGGCCAGGGCATTTGCCTGAGGGGGAGTCTTTTATGGCCCATTCAATTTCCCCTGTGGTTATGTCTTGTTCTAGTGCTTTAAGCCAGTCAGGGCTGCCCTTCTTTAGTCGGTGTGTCATTGCCAATTGCTTGTTGCTGGTAAAGGCGTCTATAAAAGTCAGTCAGAGTGGATTGTATGCCGGCAGGTGAAACGCGGACAGTGCCCTTGGAATCCTTCATTTTAAATATATGACTTCTCCTTTCCCTTGTTTTGAGTGCCCTAGCTAGCATTTTCCCACATTTATTCCCATGGTCATAATACAATTTTTTAAGCAAAAAGGTAGCTCTGTCAGACTCCTTCTGTATTAATAGTTTAAGGTCCTGTCTGGCTTTCGTTAACTCAGAGAGTGTGTGCGTCGCTCTGGTAAGTTTATGGTGTTGGTCAAGTTGCTGTATTTTAGAGATAAGATTTTGTTTCTGCTTCTGCCTATCTCTCTTGAGTCTCGCTCCTTGTTGGATAAGAATACCTTGTATAACGCACTTGTATGCTTCCCATTCCGGAATAGCTGAGCTGGCAGTTTCGGCATTAGTCTGGAAATAGTCTTTAGTGGCGGTAGAAACTATTTTAAGCACTGTTGGATCTTTCAGTAGGCTATTGTTAAGTTTCCAAGTGAACTGCCTTAAGATAAACTTCCCCTTATTCAAAATATACTCATGTATTATGAATTAATTTGCAATCCATAGTTCATGCCAGATAATAAATTGTTAAAAATTGTTAATATAATTATATTCATCATCCAAAAAGTTCTAAATTGTTTCCAGTCTTGTCACATTCAAACACAAACATTTGTTGAGTAGTTTTGAACCTCACCAATTCATTGAGGATGAAATCAGTCACCTATTTATGTCACTCTGCAATAACAGCTTGTGAAAGTCTGTAGAGGTCATTTACAAAGAGTGTGGGCAGGGCGCAAATTAAAAAACAGGTCCAAATCACCTTGTATTTTGCACTTTTTGACCCTGCCCTGCACTTAACACGTGGGACAAAGGTCTTTCGCCATAAATACAGAACTTACTGTGACAGGCAGATGGGAAGACGCATATAGGGGTTTATTTATTAAAGTCCGTTTTTTTTCTGGTCGGACTTTTAAAGGGAAAAACGCTATTTTTTCATAGAGACAAAAACCCCATGGTATTAAAAGAACGAATAAAAAAAGTATTCCTACTCAGACCTGCTGATTCAATGCCCGTTGACATTTTGAAGATATCTTGATCTGCGCGGGTTTCATTCAATAATCCGAAGATTAAGTCACAATTTTCAATGACAAATTTGAAAAATATTGTATAATTTGTTTCTTTTTCACAATTTTATTTTTCCGCACAAGAAATTTTCATGAAAATGTATTGATAAATAGAGGGACAAATCTGTGCGGGTTTGGTCAGAGGTTGGTCAGGTTATCTTAAAATAGTGAGAAAATTTAAGATTTTGATAAATAAACACCGTAGATGTCTCCTCACATACCCCCTAACCTGTGCATCATTGTTCCGCCACACAATTGATCTTTAAAAGAAAATGATACCTTCCTAACTATGTAGGTCTCTGTAAAACTACATCGCATAAAACAACTTGTAAAACCCTACTTCCTCTGAATTAACCATTTTCATAAATATACACTTATGTGCCATTTGGTGATCCTGAATAGAAAACTGCCATTTTATGTACTAAGGATCCCTGGGATCCTTTGATTCACGGTGCACACAAACAAGAGGACATAGAAACATGTTAGGTCACATGATCTGATTAATGGACAAAGTCTTTTACTCCCACACTTCTTCCTATTACAGATAGAGCTGCATATTTCCAGTCAGATGATCTCAGAGAGAGCACACAGACTATCACAAAACAGATTTTTTATATTCAATTTTGAAATCTGACATGGGGCTAGACATTTTGTCAATTTCCCAGCTGCCCCCAGTCATGTGACTTGTGCCTGCACTTTAGGAGAGAAATGCTTTCTGGCAGGCTGCTGTTTTTCCTTCTCAATGTAACTGAATGTGTCTCAGTGAGACATGGGTTTTTACTATTGAGTGCGGTTCTTAGATCTACCAGGCAGCTGTTATCTTGTGTTAGGGAGCTGTTATCTGGTTACCTTCCCATTGTTCTTTTGTTTGGCTGCTGAGGGGATAAAGGGAGGGGGGTGATATCACTCTAACTTGCAGTACAGCAATAAAGAGTGATTGAAGTTTATCAGAGCACAAGTCACATGACTGGGGCAGCTGGGAAATTGACAATATGTCTAGCCCCATGTCAGATTTCACAATTGAATATAAATAAATGTTTGCTCTTTTGAGAAATGGATTTCAGTGCAGAATTCTGCTGTAGCAGCACTATTTATTTTGGGGGTATAGTCTCCTTTTATCAGCCACAAAGTTTCAAGCGCAAATATGCCCTGGATGCAAGTGCTGAGTGAGTAACCACTAAAAGGCACACTTTTGGGCCCCTTCATGCTCTTGGAGCATAAGCAAATAACCCCCTGGCATTAGTAGATCTGTACTTCATTTTGTGAACTTGTTGTGTTTTGGTCTTGTTATAAGACTTTGGAAAGTTTTAACTGTTCTCTTATTGCCCAAGACTTCTGTTATACTGTTTAAAATAAGAATATGTAACTTTTATCAAGTATAGATAAAAATTGTTTGTTTTAGCTTTGTAATCTTTGGCTTGACTACCTCTCAAGAAAAGGGACTGTATAAAATAGAAAGGCCCTGATTCACTAATATATTCACCTCAGGGTCTTGGCTGTCAAAGATGTTGGGTAGCGATCACATTCAGCAGACAGTAACAACGAGCCAGGTACGGGGAGCATCACAACTCAATCACATTCTCACCTCCATGCTGCACGTAACATCCGTCCCCCTCCGGATCAATCCATTGAATTTAAGCAAAAACGGAGCATTCGGGGTGATATGTTAAAATCTTCAAATTTTAATCATCCAGGTAAAAAGAAATAACAGCGTGTCAAGTTCAAAATACATCAGATCATCCGCTTTACGCGTTTCATGGCATCTCGCCACTTCATCAGAAGCGTACACCTGATCCCACTACATAGCCACAGTTAAATAGCACCTAGTCCCACCCATAAAACACATTAACCCTTTCATAATACCATGAATTAGATCCTATGCTAAACAGATATTAAATTTGCTAAATATGAACAAATCACATAGACCGAGTAGCAATATTCTCTACGTCGTATATATCATACAATTTTTACTGTCAGATTAATTCCAATTGCATACTACAGGACTACGATATAAGATATATGATATATTTCAGCGGAAAACAGATATTGTCTGGGAATAATAATGGATACCTAAAGTTATCTCTAGCATGTTACATACATGTTTTTGCTCGAATAGCATAATATATCACTGTTTCTATCTCGGTATGAAAGCTATTAACATTCAAGATATTTCATTTCAATTATAGTTAGAAAAAAACACGACAATTCCCAATCCTTATTTAAACCCCCTTCCCTTTCCAACGTTTTTAAACGATAGATCCAGTATGCTTCATTTCTCAGTAGCCTTTTGTCCGCATCTCCTCTCCTAGACTGTACAATTGGTTTGTCAATATTTTGGAAAGATACATTTTTTCTCCCCTCATGTTTTTCTAACAGATGTCTAGAGATTGCGGACCTCTTATCATTTCTATCCACCGCCGCTAGATGTTCTAGGAACCTAGTTCCGGCTTTACGAACCGTCTTCCCTACATATTGAACACCACATTGACAAGTAGCCAAATATATTATGCCCTGAGACACACAATTAAAATATTGCTTAATCGGGAAAGAATGCCCAGTACTAGAACTTACAAATTCTTTAGATTTCTTAATAAATTTACAGGAACCACATCTATCCCTACCACACTTATAGTTACCCCTATGCTTTAGCCAATTTTTTGAAGTAGTTTCTTTAGAATTGAAAATACTTTTTGATATATGGGAACCTAAGTCCCTAGCTTTTTTGTAGACGAAAGACGGTTTCTTTTCAAGTTGCTGTTTCAGGACCGGATCCTGTAAAAGAATATCCCAGTGTTTCCGTACACTTCATTCTACAAAGCATCTTCCTCTATTGTACGTAGTACAGAATCGTAATCTGGGAGCTGCTTTCTCTGGATTGTTTCTATTACTCTTACTTGAAAGCAATTCGGACCTGTTACTTAATACTGCTCTATCATAAGCTGCCTTAATTTCTGACTCATCATACCCCCTTTCAGTGAAGTGGTCCCACAGTTGCATTGCCCTATTATGAAAGTTTTGCCAAGTGGAGCAGACCCGACGTAATCTCAGGAACTGTCCCACTGGAATTCCTTTCAGACAGTTCCCCGGGTGTGCGCTATTGTGATTAAGGTATTACGTGTTATTGGTTTCCTGAATAGATCAGTTTCAATATGATCCTGATCAATAAAGAATGTAACATCTAAGAAGGCTATTTTGGTTTCATGAGCCTCATGGGTGAAGGCAATCCCTTCCACCACATGGGAACAATATTGTACAAATTGTGACAGGGACAATTCGTCCCCTTCCCAAATCCCTATACAATCATCGATGTAACGAAAAAAGCGTATTATCTGTGAACTAAAAGGATTAGTATCTCCAAAGATGTGGAGTCTCTCAAGCCAACCCATGACCAGGTTGGGACCAGCAGACAGTAACAAACCTTGGCAGACACTCACTGTATATATTTATTTCTAACCTGTTAAGATACAACTGGAACACAGAACATTCTGGAAATTGAGTGTGATTTACGATAACTAATAAATAGACAGAATTTGAAAGACCTTATATTAAACCCATAAATATTTGATTTTCTCATTCACAGGAGAACTAAATGTATGAAGTAAATGTGGTTTTGTTAAGTCTGCACATGTTACACAGTATGTATATAAATTGCCGGCCTTTATTTAATGATGTTTTTTAATTTTTTTTATACAGCATTTTATCAGAATTAAATAAGGTCAAATATAATAATGGAAAACAGTCCTTCATTATATGAAAAGTTTATCTGGCCATACAGTTCCAAACCTAGTGGGTAGATAATGTTTTAGATTATATTTGACAGCTACTGTGAGGGGGGGGTGATGCTTTTTTGACTCCCCCACATTTAACCATCCCTTTTATTTCATAGCAATCATTCAAATATACTGTATGACAAGAATGTTGTATCAATCACCCTGTCATAATGTCAAGATTACTAAGCTTGGGGTTGTCCAGTTGAAGGCTTATTGGTGGGATGTGGCCCTCAAAGAGATTTATGGTTCCAAGTATGGGTCAAGAATTCCACTGACTTCTTAGTCTTCTTAGCATATATGTTTGATATTGTGGAGTTAAATCAACTTATTTTAACTGGTTACATGGGAAAATTAACCAGGCAGGTTTTATCTGAAATAGTTAGGGGATGAATTGAATCCATGCTTTTTGGATTCAGCTAAATAGTCTGAATAGAATCGTAATTGCTAAATAGAACCTTCATTTGCATATGCAAATGAAAATAAACACTTTTACAAAGGGTGTGCACATAGAGCTCAGATCGACATGTATGCACACAGGGCCAGAAGGTAAGTAGAAGAAGAACGTGCTAAGGGCGCATAGGGGCATGTGTACATACCTCTTCCATCTGCTTACCCCTAGTCTGGGTCTTCTTCCCCACACTCAAGATTTTATCTGCACTCTCTCCCTCCCCATATGACATCATCGCTTGAACGAGTTGTGCACAGTTACATAGAGCATCTGGCCGGCTTGGCCCAGCTCCGCATGCACTACAATCCACGATCCACAATTGACGCAGCCTGTAAGAAGAGAAGGGTGAATTTGTCCCGTTTTGCTTTGCCTGAAAAATTCCCGAATTTCCCGCAAAATCCGTGAAACGTCTAAAAATTTGCCAAATGCGAGTTTTGATGCCGGGGACAATTTGACATACGCCTATTTTTACATTAAAGTCAATGGGCATGCAGTAACTTGTCACCGGCGGCAGAATTTATTTACCGGTGGTGAAATGTGGAAATTTGAATAAATAAATACGCCCATCACTACGTGTAAGCTTTCAGTTGTACAGACTAGTGATGGGCGAATTTATTCGCCAAGCACGAATTCGCAGCGAATTTGCGCGATTCGCCACCAGCGGATAAATTCTAGAAAGGCCCGCAAAAATTCACGGCAAAAATTCGCCGGCGTCAAAAAAAATTTTCCTGAAAAAACGGACGCCGGCGTCAAAAACGGGCGCCGGCATCAAAAACAGGCGCCGAAATTCGCAAGTTTTTCGGCGAAGCGAACCGGCGCAAATTCGCCCATCACTAGTCCAGAGCTTTAAAATGATTAATGAATACTAAATTTATGACTACTGTCTCCTCTCACAATATTTTAAATCAGATTCCAGTTGAAATATATGCACTTGTCCAATAATAAATAAATACAATAGTTATTGTCATAAATGTTAGAGTTTAGCTCCCTCGTTGTGATAATAATTATTAACTCTTCTCTCAGCCTCCCAGGTTGAAAAGAAGTATAAACCAATTTACAGAATGCTTTACATTGTCTTTGTTATAATTTACTCTCTATATATAGTAACTTCCTACTTCCATTCTGCATAAACATATGTCTTCTCTCTAAATAATCAGCAACAAGTCTAAAGTACAAAACAATTAGTTCTTTATTTCTTGTTACTGAGCACCTGCTTATGGCTATGCAATTTCTTATTGCACCCACACAGTCTGGAATTTAATTGAATGTATATCTTGAATGCACACAGAAGGGCATTATGGTGCATATTTATACAGGTCAGAGTTGGAAAACATGTAGTCATAAAAAATCTTTTGTTGCTTTAGAGATAAATTGAGTAGCTGAATGCAACTGCAAGCTTAAAAGAATTAAATGTTCTATTCAGTAAGTGACAAAATGGAAATGATTCTGTTTATGTTAGAATTGTCTATTTAACAAGCAACAGAAAGCTCCAAGAAAATTCAAAAAGATGTTGTCCAATCAAATGTCATTGTTATTACTGAAATAGAATTTCAAAGACTTTAAACAAATAATAATATGTGGATAAAATCATCTCGCACTTTGTCAAATGTTCTTCTTCTTCTGATAGGATATTCTGTAGGACATAACAGGACAAATTAATTTTAATAATTTTATGGACAAAAGGGGTGATAAAATAAGGAGATCATTTTCAGACTTCAGTTTAAAAATAGACCCTTAATGAGCCACCTTCAAGAACATGCATTTTGCTACCAAAACAACTATGGTACAAGACTTGATCAGATGTATATGCTAATTTGACCAATTGGGTCGGAAAGTTTACAAAGTTGAAAAGATGGAATCTCCTAGAAAACTGAAGGATTCCACTTTTGCTTTCTTATTATTTTTATATAATTATTTATGATTTTGGGTGACTTTTACCAGTACAGTACATAGCCAGGCAAAATAATTCCCTGTTCATGGGTATTTTGCTTTTTAAACACAATATCCCAAGTGAAATGGATATTAGGGCAGTGTTGAAGCACAACCCTTTGTTTGGTTTACATGACTTTAAGTTGCGTCCGAAAAGGGTTAGCCAAAATGTTTTCCAGTTCCAATATTATTAAGATTTTAAAAATTGTGTATGCATATGGGTAGCCTTGAATATGAGGCCAACCCTAGATTTAAATGCTTAAGAAAATTAAAAAAAAAAGAATTCTTTCTCTGGAGAAAGGAAAGATTGCATTAATGTATGGCAGTGATGAGCATTTATATGTTATCTCATAGAGATATTACACTCATAGGATGTCTTAAGTAACTAGTTGACTTTAATATGTGTTTGCCTTATAATAAACAAAAATGTTCCTAATAAATGAAACATGATGCACAACACAGTGATGTTTGTATGTCACACTGATAAAAGCCCTTTTTATACTCTAGGGATTTATTTATGGACATGAGCCTCATTATGATGTCTAAATGAGCTGACTCCTCCTCTGACTCATCTAGAAACATAGCATAGACAATAAGAGGAATATTTACAAAAGTGTGAATTTTCTCCATAATTCATTGTGTGTTTTTTCACCAGTGTATTTGCCACATTCAATTGTAGTAGGAAAATGTTTCTAAAAAAATAGACCATAACTGGTGATGAGCGAATTTTTTCATCAGGCATGGATTAGAGGGGAAATTCTATACTTACCCATCTGAAACTTTTTTTCATGAAACTGCTGAAATTATAGAGACAAAAAAGTTGCCATAAAAAAACACCAAGAGACTGTAATGCATTTGGACAAAAAAGTCGCTGAGACAATAAAGTCACTAAGACAAAAAAAAGTCCCCACAATAAAAACTCCCATTGACTATTAGGAGCTTATTTATCATAAAGTATTTAAATAAAAAAAATCAGATAAAACTAGAATCCATGATTGGACCTTATTTATTATAAAAAAAGCACAATTTAATTGGATCAGGGACAAACTCGAAAAAATCAAGCAAAAACTAGAATCGTAAGAGTTTTTCCCAGAATCACTTGATTTCTTTTATATTTTTCATATTTACACTTCCATCATGTTTTGTAGTGAAAACATCTAACAGTAAATATATTTATTATTAATATTATCAAATGATAGATATGGTAATGCCCGATGTTCGGAGAGGTGATATAGAAATGTCCCTATTGAGGAGAGAAGCATTTTGGATTTTAATGTTGGGTAGTGATGGGCATATTTGTCCCGTTTTGTGTGCCCAGGAAATTCAAAGTCTATAAAAAATTGACGCTGTGAATTTTTGTCAGCAAATTTTTGCTGCAAATTTGGGAATTTATTCACCTGCGGAAATTTGATGCAAATTCGCATCTGGTGAATAAATTTGCCCATCACTAATGTTGGGCACTATTACATAGAGAGGTCTGAATAAAGAATGGGAATTAAATTATTTTGTAGAATGAAATTCCAATCTGTTATTGGCTGAGAATTTTTTGATTTAGAGTTCTCCCTTTAATTATTTATCCAATTAATTATCTTTCTAATCAAGTATGTACTTATAAATACATTTTACTATATATATATATATATATATATATATATATATATATATATATATATATATATATATATATATATATATATATATATATATATATATATATATATATATATATATACAGTATATATGAATTTATTTAATTGTTTTATTTATGAATAGTTTATCCCTTATCCCTATGGGATTGTATTATATTGTTTGTCGTCAACAATTTATTTGATATTTTATATAATGAGCTTTATTGTTGATATGTTGCTGCTAATGAATTGTTTCTATCCTTGCAATAATGTATGTTTAGGTTAAGGTGACCAGATTTTTAGAAATAAATCTGGGAAAAGGGGAGAATCAGGCAAAATTTTAGACCACACCCACTTTGCAAGACACCCCCCATTAACCACACCCCATTTTACAAATATATCCTCTGCGAATATATTGGTGAACGTAGTGGTAATTCCATGTATAATACCCCCAGAATTCATAGTAGGATGGCATAGAGGCAATTCCATGTACAATACACCAAAACTCATAGAAGTATGGCATAGAGGCAATATTTGCTAATTAAAAGGTAAGGAAAGGATTAATGGTGGCACAGTGGTAGAAACTAGGAGAACCAGCTAAAACTGTGCAAGAGCCTTGATAAGGGAATAGTGGGGGGAGTGAAGAGAAGAGAGGGGGAGAGAAAATATTGTAACCTTACAGAATTCTGTCTAATTACCTGGGAGGAGGGGGGAAGAGGGGGAATTTGCAGCATAGGGAACACCATCCTGCCTGATCTGTCAGCCAAGTCCAGAGTCCACCGAAGGTTTGAATAGATGCCTTTTCTCTGCACAGTTATTGGCCATGGAAATGTCACAGAGAGGATTGTAAAGAAGTCGACATGCGCTCCCTCCAGCCTGACATTACTCGGCAAAAAAAAAAGAACCTGCTCTAAAACTTCAGTTCTGACTTTCGTCTCCTCATTACAGTATGTCATCAACCTACTGCCTGCTTGCTCTCTCCTGATCCCCCTACCTGTACAATAATGCAGTGCAGGGCTAGATCAACTGCTCCAACTGCTGATTTTTCAGCATATGGGGACGCTTTTCGGGGCAATTGTCCCTATGGTATGGGGACACATGGCAAGCTTAGTTAAGGCTGATACTAAATACACTGTGATCGTGACTTTTTATTAACCTGTATCGAATGATTTTATTTGAGAGTTTATAGAAGTGTAATATCTGCAAGGGCTGAAACCCGTTAAGCCTTGCTTTCCCTGCCCACTTCAACTAATTATGTTTTTAAATGGATTAATAAAGTTTCATTTATTTTTATGAAAGTTTGGTGGAGGTGAAGTGATCTGAAGGTGCAGCTTTTAAATTTTGGATGTTAATTCCTACGGCCAAAGCAGAAGTGAAGGATTGGCCGGTAATGGATGAATGTGCTTCTACCCTTTTCTTTTTATTACTATTATCCAATACATTCCATAAGGGCATATTGGGAGAATTTTACCTACAAACCTGCATTTTTATTCAAGAACTGTAATTATTCAATCCTCATAGAAGCAGCGGAGGGCTATTTGAGCTGCATTTTCAGTGAGGAAATATGGATTGAATGACTCCCACTAACTCCTGTCCTACTGCAGAGTGGGCAGTAAAAGACAAATTGATGATAAAACAGTCTACTGCTCATTTGAACTTACAATACTGATGATATTTGAAATAATAATAATAACAGAGTTGAGAAACTCTGCTTAATACAGCATGATGGCAGTTATATTGAATAATGCAGTTAAAGTAATGATTTAAACATCTAATTTGTTAATATGATATTATGGACTAAGTTGACATTACCTGCAAAATGTACCTAGTGGTCTAGTAGGATTAGTCTAGTGGGGTGGCGGGTCGGGGATGCATGCCGCACTCACTGCAGGAGAGCAGGTAGGATCGAACGCACACCGGCAATGACCCTCGAAGAGTGCAGCCTGGTGCTCAGTAATGGATGATTCTGAAACCTCCCATATAGAGTATAGAACAAAGTTACCGGCACTCAAGGCATTTGCTTGCAGGGAAACCCTTCCTTTTATTATTTGTGCGGAAGTACAAAATTTCGGGGCCATGCCCCTTTGTCAAGCATACCAAGGGGCTTGGCCCAGAAACTTTGCACTTCTGCACAAATAATAAAAGCAAGGGTTTCCCTGCAAGCAAAAGCATTGAGTGCCGGTAACTTTGCACTCACTGTAGGGACACCCGCCACCTCCTCTCTCTTTTGATGCGCATTTGTGTACTTCTGGGTTTTTTACACGTGTGCCGTGTGTGATGACGTCGCCCTTGGCACAAATTCAAAAACATTACCCAATGTAGGTCTATTTCCATAGTTCTTGGATGTGTTTTCTAGTCTTCCCTGTTACTGACCTTGCCTGTCCCTGACCATTCCTAGTCTGTTGCCTGTCCTGAGAACTGGCCATTATTGCCTCCACTTTTGGATCCTATTACCGTATTGTGTTACTGTTGGTTCTGACCAGATTATGGGGCAGATTTACTAAAGGGCGAAGTAGCCGTCGCTAGCGAAAATCTGCCAGAAATCTCATCTGCAGGGACATTGCCAATTTACAGGCCTAGAGGGCAATTTGCTAGTGGAAGAGACCATCACTAGCACAGTTTTGCTCAGCAAATGATCGTTACTCCACAAATTCACTAAAGTGAGAATTTTACAGAACGTTACCTCATTCATCAGAGTCTCCTTCACCAGCTTAGACCTGGCAAACTGATAAGATGAAGCTACATCCTCCTCAATCTTATGTCAGTGACATCATATCCTGTATGCCGGAAAGTCATAGAAGTTCTAAAAAATGTTGGCTTAATTTCAACTGACTGTTGTGGGAAGTTCTCGGCATATAAACTCTTCCACTAATCTATTTCTTCAAATGTCACCTCTCTGAAGAGTTACAATGTGCCATTGTGATTGGATTAGTGGAAGAGTTTATATGCCGAGAACTTCCCACACCAGTCAGTTGTACTGAAGAAGCTGCTTGGATAATTAGTGAAACGTCTTCATTAGAAAAACTTCGACCCCCTAGTTCGCCACCTAAAAGCTACCGGGCTCAATGTTAGCCTATGGGGAAGGTCCCCATAGGCTTGCCTAACTTTTTTTGGTCGAAGGATAATCCTTCGATCGTTGGATTAAAATCCTTCGAATCGTTCGATTCGAAGGATTTAATCGTTCGATCGAATGCTTATTCTTTCGATCATTCGATCGAAGTATTTGCGCAAAATCCTTCGACTTCGATATTCGAAGTCGAAGGATTTTCATTCAACCCTTGATAAATTTGCCCCTTAGTGATTGGTACAAAAATAGGATAATACTCCTCAATTTTCTTATTCATCATATCTCTGAATATCTATAGTAAGTAAAAAGTGGTCCATATAGTTGTTTTCTTTTAGCCTAAAATAGGGGTATATTTTATTTTTTGTGTGTAATAAGAGTTGAAGTTAAGAAGTTAAAAAAGAAAAGCCATGGTGCCATATCCTCATATTCTGACCATTCATAAGTAGGCCTACACATGTCATGCAAAAATGTCTTTTTACTGTATTGTGTGGATACCTGTAGATCTGGTAATCCTTACATAAGGGTAATTGGGGAGGAGAGAATATTTCCAAACAAAATCCACTGAATGTGTGAATGTCATACACCAAACAGTCCCTTTACCGAATTTTACCCCCATGAATAACAAATGTTTCCTATATTTCTAAATAGCTATAAAAATTCAGATTTTATTAAATAAAAAAACCACATAGCCTTTAATGGTAAACTTCGACCAAGTAAAAATTGTTGAGGTGCTATTGGACCATTTTTAATCAAATCAGAATTTTAGAGGTTTTCTGATATATTTCACTACAAATTGTCCGAAAGACTACATTTTTTAGGGGCTTTCAAGGTATTCCTATTTTTTTGTGCTTTTAATATTCATATCTTTTAATAAATCCATTGACAATCGTGGCTTTCGAGTTTGTGAGTTTAGTTGTTTCAAAAACCTCTAAAACCACTAAAATTCGACCTTCAATAAATATGCCTCCAATAGATTGATATCTTATTTACAAAAAGATAAACTCATTTTGCCTTGCTATATGAAATAGATCCATGTTGCAATGCTCAATGTTCTTACTGACTCTACAAAAGATGAACTTTACTGTCACTCACACTGTTTTAAACTACAGTTTTGTTTATTGTGACTTTTTTTTATATTCCATGTATTTACCAGTGTTGGCAGAAATACGAGATATACTATATCCTTTTTACAAAAATAAAAAAAATTGTGTCTGTTATAATACTCTCCTTCCTATTTTTTGTATATAATGGTTTACACATAGTAATGAGCAAATCATTTCTGAAAAAATTAAGAAACTACATAACAAAAACAGAAACTAAACAAAAACAGCCACTTTTTTTTCCGGCAACTTTTTCCAGTGCAAAAGACACTGGAGCTCCATTTTTTTTTTTAAGTGGACACTTTTCAATGTGACCATTTATCAAAGAAACTTGAATTCGAATTTAACTTAACTCGAATTGAGTTTTTTCTCTAAAAAAAACCTTGAATGTCAGGAAGGCTAATAACATCTTCCAATTGGTCACTGGACCGCTCCCATTTACTTAAGGTGGCAATAGTTCAATTCGAATTATTCACAGCATATAGGTTTGATAAATCTCGAAATTTGAATTCGAACTACAATTCAAATTGAGTTTGGATAATTTACAATTAGAATTTGAGAGTTTTGACAAAAAAATTTGAATTCTAATTTACTATTTGACCCATAATAAATCTGCCCCTGAGAGTATTTTTGCATTAAATGGTTTTCCTGCAAAATATATTGGGGCCTATGGACGTTTTGCATAAGCTGCAAATGGGAGCTGCAAAATTTGTTGACAGTTTTGCGAAAATATTCACTGATGGCAAAAAATAGAGTTTTGTAACAAATCCATTCTTGGCAAAAAATTTCACCTATCACTGCAAGAAATTCATGCTTAATGAGAAAAATTCTCAAGTGTCAAGCAATATAAATTAAAAAAAAATAGCAAATGCCTGAGAAATTACAATTTTTATGGCTGGTAGAAAAATAACAGGAGAAATAAAAGGAAAATGGAAAAATAATGAGAATGTTTTAGAGATCTTGATAAATCAACCTATAATCTTAATTATTTTTTATTTTTTGCTGTGGACAAAATTCCATAAATGTTTTCTTTTTCCTTGGTTTTACTTCAATAGAAACTCCCTGCAATGATCATGATTTGTAAATCCTCAGCTTGTGAATCCAGTGACCTTTTAATAAGAATTGTACTTGAGTCGACATTATGTAAAAATTTCAAGGTTACTCAGCTCATTTAATGCAGTAATTCCCCTTTCTTCCTTCATCAAAGGATACCCTTGTAGGCTCACTATAGACAACAGATGAAAGAATGTTCATCACTGTTTTCTCTACAGCAGTGTCATATAAAACAACTGGAGCAATGTGACTTTGATGTGAGAAAATTATTTCCTAGTCTTTCCCTGGATATTTAATTGATTGAATAAGAATTCCTTCTACAGTTGCATATTTGGTCATAGTCATTGAATTGATTTGTGTTCAATGCAGACAGTCAAAGATAGAAAGGAATTAAACATTTAGGGCCTTATTTATCAAAATAAAAAAAAAAAGTCAGAGCAAACTAGAATCCACGATTTGACCTTATTTATCAATAAAAAAGCATGATTTACTCAAATCGGGGACAATCTTGATAAAATCGAGAGAAAATCCAAATTGTATGATTTTTTTCAGTTTTTTACCCAAATCGCCCAAAGGTTGTATTCAGGATGTTTCCAGAAAAGCCTGAATTTTTCAGATTTTTGCCCGAAAAGTAGTGATGGGAGAATCTGTCCCATTTCGTTTTGCCAAAAAATTCACGAAATGGAGAAAAAATTTGCCAAATGCCGAAAAATTTGCGAAACGCATTGAAGTCAATGGGCATCAAAGTAGTTTTGACGCGCGACAATTTTGACACGAGCAACAATTTTCATAAGCATTTTTGCACTATTTTTGCCTAAATGCATTAAAGTCAATGGGCGTCCAAGTAATTTTGTGGTAGTGATGCCAGGCATGGATTTGTCCGCAAAAAAATTGACGCGTAAAATACATTGTTGTGTCAAAATTTTTCCCACAAATTTGCAAATTTATTTGCTGTCTGCAAAACGGGGAAATTCAATGTAAAGCCATGCCTGGCAAATTTATTCGCAGATCGCTACAAAAAAGTCAGTAATAGTTGGATTTTCGGGCTAATTTCAGCACAGACCACAGAAACGTCCAAATAGGATAGGGACCTCTCCCATTGACTTATTTACAACCTCAGCAGGTCTGAGATGGACGATTTTTGGATTCTGACTTTTCCATCCTCGGGGTATAAACAATTTTTTTTTAAAATAAAAATTTGGATTTTATAGTAAAAAAAAACCTTGACTCTTTCTGTTTTTTTTTTTTTGCATTCAGACATATAAATAACCCCTTTCATTTGAAAACAGTTAAAAGTTCTTTACATTATCTAGCTGGCTTGTTAACAGATGAATTCACTATTATCTCAAGAGCTTAGCGCAACTAGGTATTTTTACCAATGACTTGGGTTTAAAACTGGTTTGATCACTAACAATATTACAGACAAGTTCAGTTTCATATCATACCAAAAAACTCTGACGCATTTTAAATCTGCCTTCGCTACCAAATAAATATGACTGATGTGCAGTCTCACACTAGAATGGGATCACAAGAATGACCCTTTGTAGATCAATTAGAGTCCAACATAACCTAATGCTCCCAATGCAGATCTGCATCATTATCTGTGAATAAAAGAAGCTCATTACAATCAGGACCATCATTAAAGTACAATGTAAAGAGTTCATGGCTGCATTAAAAAAATCCCTGAAAGATCATTTAGCGAGTGATAAAAGACATGAACGTGAATGTTGTGGTTACTTCATACATTGTCCAAGCAATACAAGAATTATGCATTGTATTTATCAGCCTCTATTTACCCTTTAATTAAAGAATATTGGCCTGCAACATAATATTTTATACTTGGATAGAGAACTGACTGAAGGATAGATTAAACAAAGTGATGATCAATCAACCATTTTCAATTGGATCAGTGTTATTAGTGGAGCGCAGGAAGAGGCTGTCCTTTGTCCTTTGGCAGTGTATTGGGGGCCTCTTTAAAGGAACAGTAATGCCAAAAAATTAAAGCGTTTAAAAGGAATGACAATATAATGTACTGTTGCCATCCACTTGTAAAATCGGTGTGTTTGCTATAGAAACACAACTATAGTTCATATAAACAAGCTGTTGTGTAGCCATTTAAGCACAGTATACACAGTAGATAGCAGATAAATTCTGAAGAATGGCACTGTATACTATAGAGGTTATCTGTGCCATTTTTTAGCTTTAAATGGCTGCCCCCATGGCTACACAGCAGCTTGTTTATATAAACTATAGTAGTACTTATCTGTTATCTACTGTGTATCCTGTGCTTGAATGGCTGCCCCCATGGCTACACAGCAGCTTGTTTATATAAACTATAGTAGTACTTATCTGTTATCTACTGTGTATCCTGTGCTTGAATGGCTGCCCCATGGCTACACAGCAGCTTGTTTACATAAACTATAGTAGTACTTATCTGTTATCTACTGTGTATCCTGTGCTTGAATGGCTGCCCCCATGGCTACACAGCAGCTTGTTTATATAAACTATGGTAGTACTTATCTGTTATCTACTGTGTATCCTGTGCTTGAATGGCTGCCCCCATGGCTACACAGCAGCTTGTTTATATAAACTATAGTAGTACTTATCTGTTATCTACTGTGTATCCTGTGCTTGAATGGCTGCCCCCATGGCTACACAGCAGCTTGTTTATATAAACCATAATGGAGTTTCTGAAGCAAACACACCAGTTGTATCAGTTCAGGGCATTACATTTTCATTATTTTTGTGGATAACAAACTGTGTAACTCTACGCAGAGTAACTCAGTGGTTAATAAAGGAAATAAAATATAGTCTTGCATGAGAGGCCATTAACTAGAGGGACAGAAACATAATTTTGCCTCTTATAGGTCCCTGGTAAGGCCTCATCTTAAGTGTGAAGTGGGAAAAAGTTTTTGGAAAAAAATACCCATTGACTTGCTACTTTTTCATGGAAGTGATATGGGACACATTTGTCTATCGCTATTTATTATAGGTATGTGTGTCTGTATATTTTTTGTTTGAGTGTTTCTAAGGGGCCGATTCATCAAGAGTCGAATATCGAGGGTTAATTAACCCTCGATATTCGACTGGGAACTAAAATCGTTCGACTTCGAATATCAAAGTCGAACGATTTTGCGCAAATCCTTCGAATCGAACGATTCGAAGGATTTTAATCCAACGATCGAAGGAAAATCCTTCGATCAAAAAATCACAGGCAAGCCTATGGGGACCTTCCACATAGGCTAACATTGACTTCGGTAGGTTTTATCTACCGAAGTAGGTGGTCGAAGTATTTTTTAAAGAGACAGTACTTCGATTATCGAATGGTCAAATAGTCGAACGATTTTTACTTCGAATCGTTCGAATCGTTCGAATTCGATCAAATTCGATCGAATTTAACCAATTCGATGGTCGAAGTACCCAAAAAATACTTCGAAATTCGAAGTTTTTTACATTCGAATTCTTCACTCGAATTTTGTAAATCTGCCCCTAAGTGTAAGTGTATCCGATATGTCTCTATAGGTATGTGTGTGTGTGTATATGCACTTTAAAAATATAGACGTTTGATTTGTTTCACCATTTGATTTGTTGCTGGTCTTTTTGAATATTATATATATATATATATATATATATATATATATGTATATAAAAAATTTTCACTAGGATCATTTGGAGGGGTTGGACTTGATCCAAATTAACTACTGAATCATAAGAGCTTCCATTTGCTACAGTGTGTCAGTTGTAAGATGCTTAGTGATAAAAAGTAATAGAAATATGAAATTACTCCATTATTTTGTGTTTTTTAGATATACTGGCCATTGGCAGGACATTTTTAACACATTTATTATTGGTTAAGCATAAGCATTTAAAATTGAGAAATTAAGAATTTTTGAGACTTTATTTAGTGATAGTCGAATCTGTCCCATTTCGCTGATAAATTAGTGAAACTGTGAAGAAAGTTCAAAACGCATTGAAGTCAATGGGCGTGAAAATTATTTTGATGAGTGACAATTTTGACACGAGCAACAATTTATTTACTTACAACTCTTTTGTCCAAATGCATTAAAGTTAATGGGTGTCTAAAAATTGTTGGTGTTTATGCACGCACCAATTTTGACGCGCAACAATTTTTTTGTAGTGGCGAGTTTTCTATGGCGAATATTCACTGTGAAAACATTCGCAGGCGGCGAAACAAGGAATTTTGCAGCAAATTCCATGCCCGGCAAATAAATCATTTTCAGGCTGTCAGTCGAGTAAAAACACAGGTTGCATAGAGACTTTAGTTTGTGGAGTCCACTTGTTAGAGCAAAGTAAAAGACTCGACAACTTTGAAGACTCGTAAAACTTTTTGATTACAAAAAAAAAATCAAGAGAACAGAATCCAGGTAGAACCTGATGTTCAAATCAAGTCAAGCAGTAAATCAACAGATGAAAAACTCAGGCAGCACAAATAAGGCTCACATTCCGGCATCTTGTGTTGCGCTGTACATACACGTTGTATCCTGCTGCTGCTTTTTGGAAATTTTACACTGAAGTCTTTTTATTATGACGCAAAATGATTAACCTTTTTACTACAAATTAGAAATTTAGCTAATGAAGGGTAGGGGTTGATGCTAAAGCAGCTATCATATTGATGTTGTCCTTACACAATCCCACCCATCTTGATCTTGATTGAGTCCATTGAATGCCACACATATCCAGCTAGTTCAACTACATACAGTATTTATATCGCTACTGCCCTGACTTTGCAAACTACAGTAGATATAGGTGTAGATGTCATATTCAACATATTCAGACCAGATTTAATTTAAATGATGAGGTCAAACAAAGAAATCCCTGAAGCTTCATGTTAGACTTCCAGAAATATCCCTTGCAGGGTGGTAACACATTGCCATTCCATTCAGCGCTAATTTTAGAAATTCTATTGATAAAGATTTGTATCAGTTCTTTAAAGGGATACTGTCATGGGAAAAATGTTTTTTTTTTTTTCAAAATGCATCAGTTATTAGTGCTGCTCCAGCAGAATTCTGAACTGCATTTTTTTATATTTAATTTTGAAATCTGACAAGGGGCTAGACATATTCCAGTTTCCCAGCTGCCTCCAGTCATGTGACTCTGATAAACTTTTGTCACTCTTTACTGCTGTACTGCAAGTCACCCTCCTCCCTCCCCCCCCAGAAGCCTAACAACAGAACAATGGGAAGTAAACCAGATAGTATCTCCCTAACACAAGATAACAGCTGCTAGGTAGATCTAAGAACAGCACTCAATAGTAAAATCCAGGTCCCACTGAGACACAATCAGTTACATTGAGTAGGAGAAACAACAGCCTGCCAGAAAGCAGTTCCATCCTAAAGTGCTGGCTCTTTCTGAAAGCACATGACCAGGCAAAATGACCTGAGATGCACCTACACACCAATATTACAACTAAATACACTTGTTGGTTCAGGAATGATATTTTATATTTGTAGAATGAATTATTTGCAGTGTAAACTGTCATTTAGAACTAAATCATAATAATCATGAGAGAATCCTTTTAACTCGTACTTATTTTGTGGCAATTCGTTGCCTTTGCATTGATGTCAAGAGCACTAAGGGGCACAAGAGCATTAGGGGTCTGGATTATCTATCTTTAGTGATGGGCGAATTTGTCCCATTTCACTTCCCTGAAAAATTATTGAATTTACTGTGAAATTCACAACACAGCATCAATGGGCATCCGAATAATTTTAACGTGCAACTATTTGGAAGCACGCCCAAACATTTTTTCATGCAGCGGATTTTTTGCTCAACATGGAAATTTGTTGCAAATTTGCACCTGGCAAATTTATTCACCCATCACTATTTATCTTCTAAAACAGTGATCCCAACCAATGACTCATGAGTAACATGTTGCTCACCAATCCCTTCAATGTTGCTCTCAGTGTCCACAAACCAGGTCCTAATTTTTAAATTCCTCCTGTGAGGGGAAGTTTTGGTTGCATACAAATTTCTATAGGCTGCCAGTCCTCATGTGGGCTACCAAATAGGAGCACTTATTTTGCACCACCCAGGAAGATTTTTCACACATGTGTTGCTCCCCAACTCTTTTTACATCTGAATGTAGATAACAGGTAAAAAAGGTTGGGAACCCCTATTCTTGTAGATGGTCCAATATGTGGATGGTTGTGCAAAAATTAGGATTATGTGCAAATTTGGGGATGTATTTGAAATACAATATTCTGTAACTCTTATTAAATAAAGCATGTTCAATAGAAGGAAGCACAGAGTATAGAGAAGGACTGGGGCTGAAGCTAATGACTAGTGATGGGCGAATTTGCGCCATTTTGCTTCGCCCCGAAATTCATGAAACTGCAAAAAATTTGCGAAACGGCGCCCGTTTTTTCAATGACGGCGTCCGTTTTTTCGAAAAAAAAAATTTGACGCCGGCGAATTTTTGCCGCAAATTTTCGCGGGCGTTTTGCGAATTTATTCGCTGGCAGCGAAACGCGCAAAATCGCAGCAAATTCGGGCCTGGCGAATAAATTCGCCCATCACTACTAATGACTGGAATCTACAGGAGCCTGTTAGAGAGTTAGGGAGTACACACAAAAATTGGAATCTCAGTCAGTCAATTACATCAGTTCATGAAAAGTCAACGACAATGAACATAACATTATTCATCATTGTTTTTTTTTTTTTAATACACATCCACAAAGCACACAGACGATCCTCTGCACAGTGAAATGGATCACTCGGTTCAGAAGCTTTATTCAAAAATTTAAAAATCCCATAAACAGGATAAGGGCAGGGAGAGAGCACTAAATGGAGCACTGTCTACCTTCATTATCTATGTTTTCTTTTTTAGATTGACTTAAAAAATGTTAAAATAGCTTGAATAATGAAAATACACCTCCCATTGAATTCTTTAGAAACTTTCCAGGTTTTAGCTGCCAAATGTTCATATAAATTTTCAAGATTTTGTTCAATTGATTAATCTCAAAAATTCAAATTAGAAAACATTTGTGAAAAAAGAATGATCTTGCATTCAGCCTCAAGGTGTGTAGAATATTTTTACCCTCAATGCAGTTTCTTCCCAGAATTCCAGCATCATCAGGGTCTTAAAGGGGCATGATATGCTTTCCACACTTTGTGCCCTGCTCCAAAATTTCTCTGAGTCAATAGGTGTAACTAGGTGAAGATTTCAATTTGGAAGGGAAGGCAGAAAGAACTCAGTGGCACTAGGGTTTCCACAGTCCAGTTTTGACTCGGACAGGCTGTCTGGGTCAAAACTGCCTGCCTTGATTTCCAAAGAAGGAAATCCAGACAGGACACCTATTGGCTGACGTTGACCAATTCCAATTGCCACATCATAGCCCCACCCCCAATGGCACTAGTCCCACCACTGACATCGACAATCACACCCCTAAATTCAGCAGTCCCGCCCAATGACATCACTGCACCACCCCTCCCCCTCTGGAGTTCAGTAAGAGGAAAGGTGGTAACCATAAGTGGCACTGAGCTGCACTGAGCCCAACTATATGAAAGTGCAAGAAGCGCACTTTGACCTTTAAGTACCTTTAAAGAAAGTGGTGACTGCACAACTGTGGGAAAGTACAAAGTACGGTGTCCGCAACTGCACTCGCAGACATACATAAGCCCTATAATGTTGTAAGAATAATGTGCGTCATAATATGACCTATTTGCTTTATATATACCCCTTCATTAACAGCTGAAACAGAGGCTCAAATCTCTCCTGGCTATCTCAAATTGGATGAACCAGCGCCACCTCAAACTCAACCTAACAAAAACTGAACTTATCATCTTTCCACCTAAGCCTGGTCCTACTCCCCTATTTACTATCTCTACTGATGGCTCATTAATCCTGTCAACTCAGCTCGCTGTCTGGGGGGAATCTTTGACTCCTCTCTCTCCTTCTCTGATCATATTAACACCACTGTCAAAACCTGTCACTTTTTCTTACGCAATATTGCCAAAATCCGTCCCTTCCTTTCACCGCCTATGGCCAAGACACTCATGCATGCTCTCATCCTATCCCGACTAGATTACTGTAACCTTCTAATAACTGGCCTCCCTAACTCCCATCTCTCCCCTCTACAGTCTGTATTAAACACTGCTGCCAGATTTATCCTCCTCTCATCCAAAAGGTACAGGCTCCTCCGCTGCTGAAGTCCTTATCATGGCTTCCTATAAAACAAAGAATAACTTATAAACTCCTCCTCATAACCTTCCCTTCATTCCTCTGCACCTCACTACATCTCATCTCTTGTCTCTCTATATGTTCCTGCCCGAAACCTCCGCTCAGAGCAACCGCTTGGTTGTACCCCCCACTACTACTGCTGTTTCCCGTATCAAACCCTTCTCTCTTGCGACTCCTTATATTTGGAATGTCATTCCTGAATCTCTCAGGAGAGAATCCTCCTTCAGTGTTTTTAAAACAAAACTCAAAGACTCCCTCTGGGAGCACCTGGATAACAGCTGAACTGGCACTTATATAACAGTGTAACAAACTGTAACCCACAGCACCTTAATACCCGTCTGAATTGTGTCTGTATGTTACCCTCCCATTTAGACTGTAAGCCCTACGGGGTAGGGTCCTCTAGCCTTTTGTTTCCTTGACACTGAGCACTTAATCTGCATTGTAATTATATTTTCTATTTATGTGAATTGTATTCTAATAATGCACTCATTGTTACTTTTTATTCCAATGACCCCTTGTTTGTTACTACTAATTTATTGTTTCGCTGTACAGTGCTTTGCCCTCAAGGAGCGCTATACAAATAAAAATATACATACATAGATTTTATGGTATCTGTTTTAATTACTTATTTTCTTATATTTCATTGCTGGGGTATATTGTCCTCTATATTTAAACTTGAACACCCCTTAACCCTTCTCTTCCCCATACAATATGGCTACAATGACACTGAAGGTTTGTGTCCTGAAAGTTCCCAATATGGCTCTGCACTTTGATCCACAGCAGGTCCAACTTTCCAGTGACAGATAAATTATTTTACAATGACATGAACATTATTTTCAAGCATTTCCTTAATGATTTGCAGTAAGCCTTTCTATTTTTACATATTTTCTTTTATGGGACTCTTGACAGGTGTGTTTATTTTTCTGCCTTCTATGTTGCCAGATGGCATGCTGTAGGGTACGATACAACGGGGAAATATAAGATTCCTCTGTTTGTTTGCAGAAAGGAATCTTGCTTTTTCCTTATTAAGGAGATGATGCATCTTTTCACAACCAATTAACTCTTCCAGCTTGCTAAACACTTTAACTGAATGTTCCCCATTAAAGAGAGAGAGAGAGAGAGAGAGAGAGAGAGAGAGAGAGAGAGAGAGTCTTATGGAACCTGTGTGATGCTTACAGGCAACATACTTCATTTCAGAAGAATCTGTTCATCGTAGTCACATACAGTAGGTATGAAATGATATCACTAAGGGAACAGACGGCCTTGCACAGATTGCACTCCGCCTATTAAAATACCTTCCTGGCATGCTAGACGGATATCATGTTTTGGCAGATATAGCACAGTCTATCATAAACTTTATTATTAACAATCAAAAACAATTTTTGTACATTGAAATCTTTCTTTCTCTCTCTCTTTCTCTCTCTCTTTCTCTCTCTCTCTCTGAGCTGTCAATATAGCTATGATAATGACCCTGGCATCGTATGTTGTTTTCTTACATTGTGTACATTTTGTACATTGAAATCTTTTTCTTTCTTTCTTTCTTTTTCTTTCTCTTTCTTTCTTTCTTTCTTTCTTTCTTTCTTTCTTTCTTTCTTTCTTTCTTTCTTTCTTTCTTTCTTTCTTTCTTTCTTTCTTTCCCTCTTTCTCTCTTTCTTTCTCTCTCTCTCTCTCTCTATCTCTTTCTCTCTCTTTCTCTCTCTTTCTCTCTTTCTCTCTTTCTCTCTCTCTCGGGAGCTGTCAATATAGCTATGATAATGACCCTGGCATCGTATGTTGTTTTCTTACATTGTGTACATTTTGTACATTGAAATCTTTTTCTTACTTTCTTTCTTTTTCTTTTTCTTTCTTTCTTTCTTTCTTTCTTTCTTTCTTTCTTTCTTTCTTTCTTTCTTTCTTTCTCTCTTTCTCTCTTTCTTTCTCTCTCTCTCTCTCTCTCTCTCTCTCTCTATCTCTTTCTCTCTCTTTCTCTCTCTTTCTCTCTTTCTCTCTTTCTCTCTCTCTCGGGAGCTGTCAATATAGCTATGATAATGACCCTGGCATCGTATGTTTTTTTCTTACATTGTGGGGCAGATTTATCAAGGGTCGAATTTCGAGGGTTAAAAAACCCTCAAATTCGACCCTCGAAGTAAAAATCCGCAAAAGCTTTGATCGTTCGAGCGAATAAAAATCATTCGATCGAATAATTCAAACTATTTTAATCGATTGATCAAAGGATTTTTATTTGATAAAAAAAAACTTGGAAAAGTGCTGGGGAAGGTCCCCATAGGCTAACATTGCACCTCGGTAGGTTTAAAGTGGCGAAGTATGAAGTGAAAGTATTTTTTAAAGAGACAGTACTTTGAATAGTCGAACGTTTTTTACTTCGAATCGTTCGAATCATTCGGTTTGATAGAATTCGATCGAATTTGACCAATTCAATGGTCGAAGTACCCAAAAAATACTTTGAAATTCGATTTTTTTCCTTTCAAATTCTTCACTCGAGCTTAGTAAATCTGCCCCTGTATGAGCTGTAGATTTTTCTTTTATATAATGTTGGTGGAAATGTTGACCAAACATGATCATTTCAAAAGAAGCCCATCTTACATCAGAAGATAAAAGCTACATTTACTAGGGGGCTTGAAAACCATAAAGAAGGTGAAAATACTGAGTATCTTGGAAACACAATGTAGTTGCTATGAATATTATTGTTGCTTTTGCTTCATTCGTTTAATATCACGGCATGTTATTTAGTTCTCTGGAAATATCTATTGATAAAGGAGAATCCAGAAATATTGTTGTATTGTCCAAAAAAAACTCAACCCATTATCAATATATTTAAGACAGAGACATTTTGTGCATACTGCTACTGAAAAATGCCTTACCCTTTAAAGGAGAAGGAAAGGTTAAAACTGAGTAAGCCTTATCAGAAAGGTCCATCTAAATATACCATTAAACCCCCAAAGTAATGTTGCTCTGAGTCCCCTGTCAAAAGAAACACAGCATTTCTTTCCTTCTATTGTGTACACATGGGCTTCTGTATCAGACTTCCTGTTTTCATCTTAAACCTCATTGCCCTGGGCAAGAGCATGCTCAGTTTGCTCCTCTCCCCCCACCCCTCCCTTCTCTACTGTAATCTGAGCCCAGAGCAGGGAGAGACTCAGGCAGGAAGTGATGTCACACCACATTAATACTGCAGCTCCTATACTAAACAAACAGAGAGTTTCTAGAGCTTTTTACTCAGGTATGGTAAAAGATTCTACAGAATAAATATAGCATTCTAGCTTGTACTATTGCAGCTAATCTATTGGCAATAAAATGCCTCCGTAGCTTACCTTCTCCTTTAAACAACACAGGGATTGTTTGTCCATATATTGCAATATATTTAAGCTGAACAAAGTCATCCCATATCTGGCCAGTCCTACGCTTAATTTTCATCTGATTCATTAAGAATTCTATTGCTTCATTATACATTTTGCAAAGGGACTAAGTTTTACCTGCAACTATATATATAAAACAAAACGTTCACATCACCCCAAAGGTGCATTCTCTCTAATATAAACTAAAAATTGTAACTAGTTGATAATTTGAAATCCCCTGATTGTGAGCTCTTTCTGGGACCTAGAATCCAGCTAATCATATTATTATTATTGTGTACAGGAAACCAGCATTTACTGCATACTTCAAATGCATATGATATCATTTTAATATATTAATGTCCATATTTATTTTTCATCTCATAGAAAAGGAAACTGGCCAGACACGAAAAGATCTGTTTCCATTTATGTCCCCGTCAATCCCATTGCAATAAAGGTTTTGATTATCCTAAATGAATATTAGAATTTTCAACTGTCACAAGCATTTTGCAAATAATACAAAAAGGTCATGGATTTGAGATACCTTCATCAATCAAGCCAAACTCTTTGCTTGTCATCAGCAAGTTTTCAAGAAGCTGAAAGTGAATTTGTACAGTATGGAAAGCTGTTAAGTGGCTCTAGGTCTTGGATGACAGCCAGCCACCAGTCCATCAGAAGCAAGGACATTTGCACAACTGACTTGCAATAATTCCTAAAAACAGAGAATACATTCTTTTAATTACATAAGAAGGTCGAAGCTCATTGTTCTTTTCTTGGAACCTACAGGGAAAAAATGTATCACGTGCACTAAATTAATTACTGCTGCAAGATAATTCCATAACTACTTCTCCCCCCCATTGTCTAACATGATAAAGAAAAATAGAACCTCCCAAGGCAGAAAGGTAATAATAACAGACATTAAAATGGTTTCAAGTATTACAATGAAATACAACAGTAATACTTATCATAATTTCCTTTACTTTCAATTATATATAAACAGTAAACATATAGGTTAATATTCCCTTCTAGTCAATAAGGAGGAGATGCCACCATCAAAGTCCACTCTACCATACGCAGTGGTCTTAGAGATAAGTTGGAAAAGGAAAAAAAGTGATGGTAAGTACAAACCAATGTTCCTCTTTTTTGGCCATTTTGATGGTAGCATTAAATTACTGGCTTAGAACTCAAGCTATTCCATGTTCTATGAAGCACAGCAATGTATGTGCTGTGCTGTAATGTATTGTACTCCAGAAGCTGTATGGGCAAAGTCTACCTTGGCCCTGACTCTTCAACCCAATTTGTAATGAGAAACAAAAGTATTGACCGAGTATAAGGTATTGGCATGACCATGAGATCTTCTGGCATCTGCTCCTTATAAGCTGTGTAAAGTGCTGATATTATCCATCATCAATGTGATGGTCATCTTTGAAGCTGTTGGCCTCTTCTGGCTCTCAATTCTCATCTCTGGCTATTAGCCATCATTGTGCTATCTGTGGATTCTTGTGCACATATTATACAAGGAGTGGTATTTATTTCACCTCATTCTGTAGCCCTTGGTTATTGCTTGCTATAAATACATGTGATAGGGCGGAGAGACTATGAATAGGATTGGCAAGAAGAATACAAAGAAAGACTTTTTACCTTTTATACTGTTTTTTTGCTTTCCATATGTGGATGTATGCTCCGATCCAGTGGACAACTTTTGAAACATTTCCTGCCCTCCAGAATCAGATATTGGGAAGAATATGAGAAGCACAATACATTTATTCATATGGAAAATTAAAACTACTTTTAGATGAAGTTTTATAACCAGTTGACTGGCCACTGAAATGTTTGTGGCTTTTATGGGTATATGATCCGTTATCAGGAAACTCATTATCCAGAAAGCTCCAAATTATGGAAAAACCTTCTTCCATAGACTCCATTTTATCCAAATAATCAAATTTTTAAAAATTATTTATTTTTTCTGTGTAATAATAAAACAGTAGCTTGTACTTGGTCCACACTAAGATATAATTAATCCTTATTGGAAGCAAAATCAGCCTATTGAGTTTATATAATGTTTACATAAATTTCTAGTACTCTCAAGCTATGAAGACCCACATTAAAGAAATATCCATTATCCAGAAAACCCAGGTTCTGAGCATTCTGGATAACAGCTCCCATACCTGTAAGAAAAATGGAGAGATGCTAATCTTTCTATAACTACATCACCCCACTAAGTGTTTCTAACTGCAAGACTGGGGTTCAGTTCAGTTGACTCTTTGGCTAATGGGAAATGATTTCCTTAAAACCAGAGAAAAATCATTGATACAGGAAGGAAACATTAGGGTTCATTGAATATTGGCGGGCAGAGTGCAAAGTGGAAAACACAGGCACAAAATAGGACATAATCATCCCCCTCCTTCCTCCTACCTGTACCCTAACTTGTACTGTACATCTTTCAGAGGAAGGCAAGCATCAATGAGAATGGGCCACATTGAGGCTCTGTAGTTGCCATCTGTCTTATGTCAAGAAGTAAGGATAGGACTTTTTTGTGCAGGTAGAAAGTTTTACAAAGGAACAGTGCTACTTTAAGGGGCAGATTTATCAAAGGTCGAGGTGAATTTTCGAATTTTGTGCTATTTTTTGTGTACTTCGACTAGGGAATATTCCAAATTCGATTTGAATTTGAAAAATTTTTTAAAAATTTTAATACCGAAATTTATCATTCAACTTCGACCATTCGCCATCTAAAACCTGGCGAATTGCTGTTTTAGCCTATGGGGGACCTCCTAGAACCTATTTGGAGCCAATTGGTGGACTTTGAAAAATCTCCAATCAAATTTGATCAAATGCGATATTCCTTCGATTCGAATTCAGCTGAATACGGAAATATTCGATTGAAAATGGACCTATTCAACAACAAAAAAACTACAACTCAATTTCGGTTGGTCTTTTTGAATTCGAATTTCAACCCTTGATAAATATGCCCCTAAGTGGTACAGTGCATGAGCAGGCTCTATATCAAGGCCCAGAGGCCAACGGGATCTGTGCTATACAGGTAAATGTGTGTGTGGTCAGTCATTCACATCAGTGTATGTCCTCTGTGAAACTTGGAAAAGAAATTCCAATTAAAAAAACTAGAACATCGTAATAGTGTGTTTGTTTAAGTAAAAACACAGATTGAACACATTGAATTTTAATTGTTCAATAATTCAATTTCAAATTACTACTCGTAAACTTAAATTGAAAAATATATCAATTCTAAAAACAACTCCTGTTGACTCATATGGGTTTTTGCATTTTGATTTCAATTTTGCATTTCAATCTCAGTTTTTGGAAACTCGTTGTGTCTACTCACAAAACTGATTAGCATCTAGAGCAGTGATCCCCAACCAGTGACTCGTGAGCAACATGTTGCTCACCAACCCCTTGACTGTTGCTCCCAGTGACCTCAAAGCAGGTGTTATTTTTAAATTCCAGACTTGAAGTCAAGTTTTGGTTCCATAAAAAAACAGGTGTACTGCCAAACAGAGCCTCCTGTAGGCTACTTGTCCAAATAGGGGCTATCAACTGGCCAATCACAGGTCTTATTTGGCATCCTCAGGAACTTTTTTCATGCTTGTGTTGCTCCCCAACTCTTTTTACTTCTGAATGTGTCTCGCATGTAACAAAGGTTGAGGATCCCTGATCTAGAGAATCATATTCTAATGTTTTTGACACCATATCATCATCATCATCATTTATTTATATAACGACGACAAGATACACAGTGCTTTACCTTAGTTATAACAAACATGGAATAAATGGTGGATAACAAATAAGGTTACAGAGTACAATAGGATTAGAGGGCCCTACAAATTAGAGTTTACAAACTAAAGGTTAGGGTACAATTGAGACATTAGGATTTTAGAAATAATTTTGTGATACAACAATGACTGATTAATTAAGGTACATTGAATAAGCTTCTATAAACAGGTGGGTCTTTAAGGAGCGCTTGAAAGTTTGGAAAGAAGGAGAAAGTCTGACAGCTCGAGGCGGAGGGTTCCAGAGAAAAGCAGAAGCACAAGAGAAGTCTTGTAAAAGAGAATGGGCAGAAGTGATGAGAGGAGAAGCAAAGCGAAGATCAGAAGCAGAGCGAAGGTTGCGTGAAGGAGAGTATTTGGAGATCGGCGATGAAATTTGCAAGTGTTTGACTTTGTGGTGAAAAAGACAGATGCGAGTCTAGGCAGCCTGTGTGGTGGAATGAAAGGTGGTGTTGTTTACTGTGAGTGATATCTGAGGGACAGGGGAAGATCTTGGAGGAAAATATAATGAGTTCTGTTTTTGAGAGGTTCAGTTTCAGGTGGTGCTGTGACATCCAGGAGGAGACAGCAGAGAGACAGTATTTAACTTGGGAAAGGACAGAATTAGAAAGATCAGGAGTAGACAAGTGGAGTTGGGTGTCATCATTCAGGTGATACTGAAGTCCAAACAACTGAATACATTTTCCTAGCAAAGTTGTATAGAGTGAGAACAGCAAGGACCCTAGAACAGAGCCTTGAGGAACTCCGACAGAGAGAGGGAACGTAGTAGAGTTAGAGTTAGAGAAGGCAACTTTAAAGGAACGGTCAGACAGATAAGATGTAAACCATGAAAGAGCAGTGTCCCGAATGTAGGAGGAGTGTAGAATGTCAAGGAGGAGTGTGTGGTCAACTGTGTCAAAGGCTGCAGAGAGATCTAGAAGGATGAGTATGGAATAGTGACCTTATGAATTTTTGAGGTTAAAATAATACTATTCGCCACTGGAAGTCTTGTAGAAATACTGAATTGTGAGTAGGGATGTAGTGAACTGCCGATTTGGTGTTCGCGAACGCCGTTCGCGAACACCGGCAAAAAATGCGAACGTTCGCGAACAGTTCGCGAACTTCGAACACCCGCTAAAATCGTTCGATTCGAACGATCGAAGGATTTTAATCGTTCGATCGAAAGACTTTCATTCGAATCGAACGATCGAAGCCATTCGATCGAATGCTTTTCATTCGATCGAATGCTTACAGTCGTTCGAAGGAATGGAAATCGTTCGATTTTTAGCGGTCGAAGGAATTCGAATGGTCGAATGGTCGAACGATCGAACGCGAACTCAAAATGCGAACGTTCCCAAACGCGAACGGTCGAAGTTCGCGCGACTAGTTCGCGGGCGAACAGTTCGCTACATCCCTAATTGTGAGTAAAAACATGGGGATTTGCATATATTGCTCAAATAAAATCATATATAATTAAATAAGTATGCTATGTATTGTCAGCATGAACTGATACGGGACTTTTTGTTACTTTTGTATTTGAGCATTAAACAAAACAATGTATTTACCCGATATAGTAATTTGCCATGGAATAGTGACGAGCAGCAATGAATGTGAGTCTGTAGATGTGTTTCTACACAGTACATGCACATCTCATTATAAAAAATCAAATTAACAACTTTTCGCTGGTACGAGTCATTGTTAAAATTTAATTGCACAGTTAAACTACTTCTTTTTTTCAGCTCGGCCTGGCTCCAAAAAAGGGAGATGTTTTGCTAACCTACGCAAGGTTTTGGAGAGTCGTGTCATGAATCATCAACACGTTGGGAAGTTGAAAAGGAAATTCTCTGGATCTGTTTACAAGTCCATGCTCATTCAGTCTGGGTGAAGCTAATTAAAATCATCTAATTTCCAAATTAATTATGCATTGCATTAGCAGCTCATGGAAGTCTCATCCATGGTGGCTGCATGCAATGTGTATCTTTTACTAAAAGCTAGCATAGTTGTGGTACAAAGTAACTAGTCACTGGTCGAATTACACACAGCATTACAGAAAATTGGAAGTTTGTACTGGAACACTTAGGGGGTTATTTACTAAGCTCCGAATACCCAAATTTCCCCGAAATCTGAAAAATTTGTGATTTTTATTATAAAGTCAGACTTTTAAAAAAATTTCAAATTTATTAAATCCCGAGGGCTAAAAAGCCTGAATTGCAAGGCTTGCCTGCTAGTGATGGGTAAATCTGTGCGGCAAAATATTAGTGAAATGCATTGAAGTCAATGGGCGGAAAAATAATTTTGATGCGAGTGACAATTTTTATATGTGCGACTATTTGCTCCAAATGCATTAAAGCGTCCAAATAATTCTGCCTATTACTTGCTAACCTAACTGCTTAGCTCATCTGGTAGTCATCTGAGGTGCCTTGTATCAGACATTTCACTATTTTTGTTTTGTATCAGCCCACTGATGGGCCACTGCTCTTCCCTATATACTATATTTCCTCCCAGGGAAATCTCTTGAGCACCAAAGAGCAGAACCTGCTCTAGAACCTCCTCAAGAGAACCCCTTATTTAGCAGTGCCATTTAGTGATCATAACAACAATTATAACTACTTACAGTCATGTGAAAAAGTTTGGGAACCCCTCTTAATTCTTTGGAGTTTTGTTTATCATTGGCTGAGCTTTGAAAGTAGCAACTTCCTTTTAATATATAACATGCCTTATGGAAACAGTAGTATTTCAGCAGTGACATAAAGTTTATTGGATTAACAGAAAATATGCAATATGCATCATAACAAAATTAGACAGGTGCATAAATTTGGGAACCCCAAAAGAGATATTACATCAATACTTAGTTGAGCCTTTTGCAAATGTAACAGCCTCTAGACGCCTCCTATAGCCTTTGATGAGTGTCCATTCAAAATCTCTCCAGTTCAGTTAAATTTGATGGCTGCAGAACATGGACAGTCTGCTTCAAATCATCCGATAGATTTTCCATCATATTCAAGTCAGGGGACTGTGACGACAATTCCAGAACATTGTACTTGTCCCTCTTCATAAATGTCTTTGTAGATTTCCAAGTGTGTTTAGGGTCATTGTCTTGTTGGAATATCCAACCCCTGCAGCGTAACTTCAACTCTGTGTCTGATGCTTGAACATTATCCTGAAGAATTGGTTGATATTGGGTTGAATTCATCCGACCCTCGACTTTAACAAGGGCCCCAGTCCCTGAACTAGCCACACAGCCCCACAGCATGATGAGACCTCCACCAAATGTGACAGTCGGTAGCAGGTGTTTTTCTTGGAATGCGGTGTTCTTCTTCCACCATGCAAAGCGCTTTTTGTTCTTTGTGCAAATTGTGCTGAATTGTAGAACGATGTACAGATACACCATCTGCAGCAAGATGTTCTTGCAGGTCTTTGGAGATGATCTTTGGGTTGTCTGTAACATTCTCACAATCCTCTGCATATGCCGCTCCTGTATTTTTCTTGGCCTGTCAGACCTGGGTTTTACAGCAACTGTGCCTGTGGCCTTCCATTTCCTGATTCCATTCCTTACACTTGAAACTGACAGTTTAAACCTCTGAGATAGCTTTTTGTAGCCTTCCCCTAATGATACTGAACAACCTTTGTTTTCAGATCTTTTGAGAGTTGCTTTGAGGATCCCATGCTGTCACTCTTCAGAGGAGAGTCAAACAGAAGCACAACTTGCAATTGGTCACCTTAAATATATTTTCTCATGATTGGACACACCTGCCTATGAAGTTCAAGGCTTAATGAGCCAAACCAACCAATTTGGTGTTGATAGTAATCAGTATTGAGCCGTTACATGCATTCAAATTAGCAAAATTACAATTTTTGCACAGCCAGTTTTTCACATTTGATTTAATTTCATACAACTGAATACTGCTTCACTACAAATCTTTGTTCAGAAAACACTTCAGGACTTAGATGTTCCTGGGAAATGAAAGACATACCATTATTATCTTTTTTGTTGAAAGTGGTGTAAATTATTATGCAGGTTGAGAGGGGTTCCCAAACTTTTTCATATGACATAAAAATGTATCCTTACTAAATAATATCTACACCTTACACAGTGCTTGTGCAGGAACATGTGTAAGTGTGTGGCTGTAAAAAGACCACATGCAAAGTGCTGGCACCTTGTTCCTATAGAGCCGGGTGCCCAAGAAAATCACAGAAAGACCCTGAGAACCCCATGTACTGAACATTCTGCATAACAGGTCCAAGTACTGTTCAGATAATTAGAAAACATATTTTAGAATTCCCTTTTGTAACAATATTTTCATAAATTCCACCATATGCATTCTCTGTTTTACCCTTTCCGCGAGTTATTTAAATCTATGCTGATTTTGATTTGCATGCTCTGTCTTTTGTATAAATGAATATTGCACAGTAATAGAAATCTATCCATTGATATATTAGATGTTGAGGTTTATTCATTTTTATGGGTTTTTTTGTTTTTTTTTTGACACGACTGTCCTTGTCTTCAGTCTCCAGTTCTGCTCCGGTAAAATGTCAAATTTAGGCAGGAATTCAAATTACCCTAATTCATTAGTATTCCTCAATGGAGTTGTGGAAATGACTGGCTCTTCAAATCTTTATTCAGCCTGTCGAAATTAAAGTAGAAAGGCCTTTAAGCAGCGTTCGGAACAATAGAATTCAACAGCTTCCTGATTGTACTTATAGAATGAAAAACCAGCCAATACTGTACGACAGAGTACTTAGCAGCTTACTGAGATATGGTCTTGCACAGTTGGATCTGAATCATATTACAAATACATTTAACTCTTATAGGACAAGGCGGTTGCTCAAAGAAGGAAATCAACACTTTGTAGATTTTTACATTTGTTATAACTGTAATACTGTAAATTCGACATTTTCTACGGCGCAGCCAACTTGATTGTACATAAATAGTGATGAGCGGATTTATTCGCCAGGCGCGAATTCGTAAAAAAAAGGGGCACCGGCGTCAAAAACGGGCACCGGCGTCAAAAACTAGACGCCGGCGCCGTTTCTCGAATTTTTCGCCGTTTCGCGAATTTCGCCCGAAATTCGCAAATTTTTCGGCGAAGCGAAACGGTGCAAATTCGCCCATCACTTTACATAAACAAATATTTGCGACAGGTGAAGGGTCTTTGAAAGGTTAATAATTAAAGTATTCTACAGACTTAAGGTAGTTCCTATGTCTAGTTATTCTAATATTATATCATTATTATATAATATATAGTCCTACCTGAGGATATTGATGTTTACCTACCGAGGTCTGCTCATTAGGTAAACCAATAACCAATAATAAAAATGCAGCATTGATGAAAATATGCGAAACCATTTTAGATACTTTCAACATGTGCCCTCAATTCTCAAGGTTGTTCTGTTTTTAGGCTGCTGGGGGGGGGGGGGTGATATCACTCCAACTTGCAGTACAGCAGTAACTACTGGATTCACTTGACTTCACTGAACTGGAAATCTGAGCATCAGCAACTGGGCTAACAGTTATAACTGATAGGATGAAAACTGACCAGCAGGTCCAAGTACACATATCACTTAAAGGGATACTGTCATGGGAAAAAATGTTTTCAAAATGAATCAGTTAATAGTGCTGCTCCAGCAGAATTCTGCACTGAAATCCATTTCTCAAAAGAGCAAACAGATTTTTTTATATTCAATTTTGAAATCTGACATGGGGCTAGACATATTGTCAATTTCCCAGCTGCCCCAAGTCATGTGACTTGTGCTCTGATAAACTTCAATCGCTCTTTACTGCTGTACTGCAAGTTGGAGTGATATCACACCCCTCCCTTCCCCCCCTAGCAACCAAATAAAAGAACAATGGGAAGGTAACCAGATAACAGCTCCCTAACACAAGATAACAGCTGCCTGGTAGATCTAAGAACAACACTCAGTAGTAAATCCAGGTCCCACTGAGACACATTCAGTCACATTGAGAAGGAAAAACAGCAGCCTGCCAGAAAGCATTTCTCTCCTAAAGTGCAGGCACAAGTCACATGACCAGGGGCAGCTGGGAAATTGACAAAATGTCTAGCCCCATGTCAGATTTCAAAATTGAATATAAAAAAATCTGTTTGCTCTTTTGAGAAATGGATTTCAGTGCAGAATTCTGATGGAGTAGCACTATTAACTGATGCGTTTTGAAAAAAACATGTTTTCCGATGACAGGATCCCTTTAACATCTTGGAATTATAGAAAAAAATAAATAATAAATGTATATTTTAAAAGTTCTTATAATAGCAACATCATCAATTTTACATTTTAAGGGCTTACTTATCCTTTAATAAAAAAAAGAATTTGGGTTTCATGTTTATTTTGTTAAATACTTTTTATTAGACAACTTATTTAGTCTGGGTGATAGGTCCCCTTTAAAAAAGCAAGAAATAATAAGTACTACAGTTAATGAATAAAAGGTAATAAGTGATGCTACTTCTATAGTCCCTACAATGTACAAATGGTGGTGCAATAAAAAAGGAGCAATGAGTGAGTGTGATAAATAAAGAGCCATTAGTGGGAGAGGTCCCTGCAAGTCCCACCGACGTGGAACAATCTTTAAATTCTATTGTCTGTAGTGATATTTATTGAATGTGCTGTACCCTCTGTAACTGAAGTTCATCTTATACAAGAACATAACCATTCTTCTGATAAATTCTATTGTTTCCAAGTCATTGTAAAGAAGATTTAAAATCACCCTAAGGGCAGACTTATGGAAAAGAGAAATATATATAAAAATGCAACATTGTTCTTAAAGCAATAAAATAAATACAATGTATTTTACCCCAGTATACTGTACCCCATAAAAATACGTTTCTTTCTTATCTATTATCTAACTGGCATTGTACAAAGCATTCTACATACTACACCATGGCCATATTCTTAATTACCTTTTTAGTGAGTGTTTTCCCATGAGTAGAATTGATATTACTTGCACCCATTAGCTCTAATCTGGCAAGGGAATGCAAGAATGCAACGGAATAGAACTATTCTGCCTTAGTCATAGGAAGAGCCAAGTTTATCCTCTTATGTTACTTAAAAGTTAAATCCAAAACTTCAAGTTTTTCTCTCTCTTTCATTTCTGCAAGGGTAGTTCATCTGTTCATCTGAGAAGGTACACCAGTATTCCTCAATGTAACCATAACCCTTCATCCATTGGGCTTTCTGTAGGTCATCATTTACATTACAGAAGTGAAAGGGTCATAGAATGTGGAGCTACATACTTATACAGCTGTTTTCAAATAAATGACCCTTAATGATGCAGATATACAGATAGAGTGCCGGCTTCTTCCAGTGATAGTCAGTATGTTCCTGCCCACTTGGGTGACAACCTTTCATCTTTAGGGATGTAGCGAACGTCGGAAAAAAAGTTCGCAAACATATTCGCGAACTTGCGTCAAAAATGCGAACGGTTCGCGAACGTCGCGAACCCCATAGACTTCAATGGGAAGGCGAATTTTAAAAGCTAGAAAAGACATTTCTGGCCAGAAAAATGATTTTAAAGTTGTTTAAAGGGTGCAACGACCTGGACAGTGCCATGCCAGAGGGGGATCAAGGGCAAAAATGTTTCTAAAAAATCCATTGTTGACACAGCGCTGCGTTTTGTGCTGTAAAGGGCAGAAATCACACTACATTTCTAAACCTGTGTAATAAAATGCTTTAAAACGTCCGGCGTCTACATGCCAATCAAGTCGTGTAAAGGTTACAGCCTGTTCACACGCAAAGACGAAACGCGGTGCTTACTGCAATGCAAAAAGACGCAAAGAGCTTTAATGAATGATACCGTCAAGTGAGCAAATAATAGTTGTTAATTACTAGTTGAGCTTGTCACCTCCAGGATGTTCGTCCTGTTGTTGGCAATATTTCTGTAGTGGTGTGTTTAGCAGTCACCGTGCTTGTGCGCACGTGCACGGTCAGGCAGAGGTAATTCAATGTACAGTGAAGTGAACCAAAAAACACTGATTCTGCAGTGTGGGCCCAGTTTTGGTCTACTTTATTGATCACCTGCGGTGACCATAAAAGATGCGATTTTGCCACTGTTGCAGAACCCTGAAAAATTAGGCATGTGTACTTTCCTGAAAAATTATGTTTTTTTGTCGCAGCCACTGAACCAGAAGTCCAGAAACAATATGCCATATAAATGCTGAAAATATTAATTTTTTTTTGTGGCAGCCACTGCAGCACAGAGGCCAGAAAAATATGCCATGTAAATGCAAACAATATTAATTTTTTTTTGTCGCAGCCACTGCAGCACAGAGGCCAGAAAAAATATGCCATATAAATGCAAACAATATTAATTTTTTTTTGTCGCAGCCACTGCAGCACAGAGGCCAGGAAAAATATGCCATATAAATGCTGAAAATATTCAATTTTTTTGGTCGCAGCCACTGAAGCACAGAGGCCAGAAAAAATATGCCATATAAATGCTGAAAATATTCTGTTTTTTTTGGTCGCAGCCACTGAAGCACAGAGGCCAGAAAAAATATGCCATATAAATGCTGAAAATATTCAGTTTTTTTTGGTCGCAGCCACTGAAGCACAGAGGCCAGAAAAAATATGCCATATAAATGCTGAAAATATTCATTTTTTTGTCACAGCCACTGAAGCACAGAGGCCAGAAAAAATATGCCATATAAATGCTGAAAATATTCTGTTTTTTTTGGTCGCAGCCACTGAAGCACAGAGGCCAGAAAAAATATGCCATATAAATGCTGAAAATATTCATTTATTTTTGTCGCAGCCACTGAAGCACAGAGGCCGAAACAATATGCCATATAAATGCTGAAAATATTAATTTTTTTGTCACAGCCACTGAAGCACAGAGGCCAGAAAAAATATGCCATATAAATGCTGAAAATATTCTGTTTTTTTTGGTCGCAGCCACTGAAGCACAGAGGCCAGAAAAACTCAGGATTTACCTGGATTCAAATTAAACCAGTAGGGTTTGCACCCTAGTTTGTAACGGTGGTGGAGGGAGGAGGACGCTAAAGGACAGCTGTATGTGGAGTCATGAGGCGTGCAGAGAAGGACAGCTGCATGGGGAGTCAGAATCAGAAACTCAGAACAAGTCTTCCGGCGTGCAGTAACCCTCCGAGATCCACCCCTCATTCATTTTAATAAAGGTCAGGTAATCCACACTTTTGTGACCTAGGCGAGTTCTCTTCTCAGTTACAATCCCTCCTGCTGCACTGAAGGTCCTTTCTGAGAGGACACTTGAGGTGGGGCAAGACAAGAGGTTCATGGCAAATTGTGACAGCTCTGGCCACAGATCAAGCCTGCGCACCCAGTAGTCCAGGGGTTCATCGCTCCTCAGAGTGTCGATATCTGCAGTTAATGCCAGGTAGTCCGCTACCTGCCGGTCGAGGCGTTCTTTGAGGGTGGATCCAGAAGGGTTCTGCCGCTGCCTTGGACAAAAAAACATTTGCATGTCTGACGTTACAGAGTGGCCAAAGTGCTTTGTCCTTGCAGGTGCACTCGTGGCAGGATTACTGGCACCTCTGCCCCTGGAATGTTGATGAGTTCCTGAAGTGACATCACCCTTAAAAGCATTGTACAACATGTTTTGCAGGCTGGTTTGTAAATGCAGCATCCTTTCAGACTTGTGGTATGTTGGTAACATTTCTGACACTTTATGCTTGTACCGAGGGTCTAGTAGAGTCGCGACCCAGTACAGGTCCTTCTCCTTAAGCCTCTTGATACGGGGGTCCTTCAACAGGCATGACAGCATGAAAGACCCCATTCTCACAAGGTTGGATGCAGAGGTATCCATCTCTGCTTCCTCGTTATCAAGGACTGCATCATCCACGGTCTCCTCCCCCCAGCCACGTACAAGACCAGGGGTCCCCAAAAGGTCACCACTAGCCCCCTGGGAAGCCTGCTCCTGTTGGTCCTCCTCCTCCACAAAGCCACCTTCCTCCTCTGACTCCACTTCTGACACCTCTCCCTGCGTTGCAGCAGGTGCCTGGGTTCGTTCTGGTGATTCCGACCAGAAATCGTGCGCTTCCTGCTCCTCGTCACGCTGGTCTACAGCCTCATCTGTCACTCGTCGCACGGCACGCTCCAGGAAGAAAGCAAAGGGTATTAGGTCGCTGATGGTGCCTTCGGTGCGACTGACCATATTTGTAACCTCTTCAAAAGGGCGCATGAGCCTGCAGGCATCGCGCATAAGCACCCAGTAACGGGGGAAAAAAATCCCCAGCTCTGCAGATCCAGTCCTACCACCCAGTTCAAACAGGTATTCGTTGACGGCTCTTTGTTGTTGCAGCAGACGTTCCAACATGAGGAGCGTTGAATTCCAGCGAGTCTGGCTGTCGCAAATCAAACGCCTGACTGGCATGTTGTACCGCTGCTGAATGTCAGCAAGGCGTGCCATGGCTGTATAGGAACGTCTGAAATGGGCCGACACCTTCCTGGACTGCCTGAGAACGTCCTGGAATCCTGGGTACTTTGAGACAAAATGTTGTACTATTAAATTCAGAACATGTGCCATGCAGGGCACATGTGTTAAATTGCCCAGTCTCAGTGCTGCCAACAGATTGCTTCCATTGTCACACACCACTTTTCCGATCTTCAGTTGGTGTGGGGTCAGCCACCGATCGGCCTGTGACTGCAGAGATGACAGGAGTACAGATCCGGTATGGTTTTTGCTTTCCAGGCACGTCATCCCCAAGACAGCATGACAACGGCGTACCTGGCACGTCGAATAGCCTAGCTGGGGGTGCACAGGTGTGGAGGAGGAGGAGGACCCAGCAGCAGAGGACGAAGAAGACGAGGTAGAGAGCGAAGGAGGAGTAGAGGTGGTGGCAGAACCGCGTGCAATCCGTGGCGGTGACACCAACTCCACTGTTGTTGTTGAGCCACACATTTCCTGCTTCCCAGCCATGACCAAGTTCACCCAGTGGGCAGTGTAGGTGACATACCTGCCCTGACCATGCTTGGAGGACCATGCGTCAGTAGTCATATGGACCTTTGGCCCAACACTAAGTGACAGAGATGCGGTGACTTGGCTCTGCACATGGTGGTACAGGTGTGGTATTCCCTTTTTTGAAAAAAAATTGCGGCTGGGTACCTTCCACTGCGGTGTCCCAATTGCTACAAATTTGCGGAAGGCCTCAGAGTCCACCAGCTGGTATGGTAAAAGCTGGCGGGCTAAGAGTGCAGACAAGCCAGCTGTCAGACGCCGGGCAAGGGGGTGACTCGCAGACATTGGCTTCTTACGCTCAAACATGGCCCTCACAGAAACTTGGCTGGGGGCAGATGACTGGGAATGGGAACTGGTGGTCAAGGTGGAAGGCGGAGTGGAGGGTGGTTCAGACGGGTCAAGGACAGCAGAGGTAGAGCAGTAAGATGCTGGACCAGAAGGAGGGTGGCTTTTAGTTTGCCTGTTGCCTTTGAGGTGTTGCTCCCAAAGTGCTTTGTGCTTGCCGTTCATGTGCCTTCGCATAGAAGTTGTACCTATGTGGCTGTTGGGCTTCCCAAGACTCAGTTTCTGACTGCACTCATTGCAAATTACAACGCTTTTGTCAGAGGCACACACATTAAAAAAATCCCACACTGCTGACCTTTTTGAAGCTGGCAATCTGGCGGTAACAGTAGAAGTTGGCGGCGTTGGCGGCAATGGCGGGTGCGTTGGCCGGCTGACCACAGGTGCCGATACATGTTGTTGCCCTACTGTTCCCTGCGAGCTGTCCTCCCTGCTTCTTCTAAGTCTTATTCTCCTCCTGCCTCTCTGACTCTCCGTCTCTCCATCTGAACTATCCTCCTCTTGCTCTCTTCTACTGGGCACCCACAAAACATCAATCTCCTCATCATCATTCTCCTCAGATGCATCAATTTCTTCTAACAGCTCACAGAAGGAAGCAGCAGCGGGGACCTCCTCGTCATCACTCATTATGTCCATCTCTGTTGTGTTCTCTGCCAGAATTAAATCTGGTGTAACGTCCTCATCTCCTTCATCTTCTTCTGCCAATAATGGTTGCGCATCACTCAGTTCAAGAAACTCATGTGAAAATAACTCCTCTGACTCCAGTGAAGAAGGGGCGCCGGTGGTGGAGGAAGTGTTACGTGGGGTGGCCATAGCAGTGGAGGATGAGGATGTTGTGGTAAAGTTAGAAACGGTAGAGGATGGGGTGTGCTGTGTAAGCCAGTCAACTACCTCTTCAGCATTTTGGGAGTTCAGGGTCATTGCCTTTTTAAAACTGGGCAATTTCCTAGGGCCACAGGATAGCATAGCAGCACGGCCCCTAGTGCCTCTGCGTGGCGGCCTGCCTTTGCCTGGCATTATTTTTAAAACAAAAACAACAACAACTCAGGTGGTGTTTCTGGAGACGGTATTATTATTGATATTTAGACAGAATGTGAACAAGCTCACACAGCTAAGTGGCAGTGGTTTGAAAATGAAGAACACACTGGGCAAATAATGCCTACAAGGTCAACGTATACACTACAGCAGTGGTGGATACGGAATATATTATTGCTGCTTGAAAAACGTCACTCAGGTGGTGTTTCTGGAGACGGTATTATTATTGATATTTAGACAGAATGTGAACAAGCTCACACAGCTAAGTGGCAGTGGTTTGAAAATGAAGAACACACTGGGCAAATAATGCCTGCAAGGTCAACGTATACACTACAGCAGTGGTGGATACGGAATATATTATTGCTGCTTGAAAAACGTCACTCAGGTGGTGTTTCTGGAGACGGTATTATTATTAATATTTAAGCAGAATGTGAACAAGCTCACACAGCTAGATGGCAGTGGTTTGAAAATGAAGAACATACTGGGCAAATAATGCCTACAAGGTCAACGTATACACTACAGCAGTGGTGGATACGGAATATATTATTGCTGCTTGAAAAACGTCACTCAGGTGGTGTTTCTGGAGACGGTATTATTATTGATATTTAGACAGAATGTGAAAAAGCTCACACAGCTAAGTGGCAGTGGTTTGAAAATGAAGAACACACTGGGCAAATAATGCCTGCAAGGTCAACGTATACACTACAGCAGTGGTGGATACGGAATATATTATTGCTGCTTGAAAAACGTCACTCAGGTGGTGTTTCTGGAGACGGTATTATTATTGATATTTAGACAGAATTTGAAAAAGCTCACACAGCTAAGTGGCAGTGGTTTGAAAATGAAGAACACACTGGGCAAATAATGCCTGCAAGGTCAACGTATACACTACAGCAGTGGTGGATACGGAATATATTATTGCTGCTTGAAAAACGTCACTCAGGTGGTGTTTCTGGAGACGGTATTATTATTGATATTTAGACAGAATGTGAACAAGCTCACACAGCTAGATGGCCACTGGGCAAATAATGCCTGCAAGTGCACTACTATTGGTGCACTACTATGAAGAACAGCAAACAGCACTGGACACCTTAAAGAACAGTAAGATAAGTAAAATAAAAAAAAATTTATATGTATATTAAAAAAATTTTCTCGGGTTGGTGCTGCTGAACTACTAGGAGCAGCACAGTAGCACACCAGTCCCACTCCCCAACACTGCTAGACTAATAGCACTTGGCTGTTAAAGTAGCAAAGTAAAACAACAAAAAAGAAAATAAAAGCAGTCCTTACAAGGACTATTGGGTTATTACAGCAGTCAGCAGATGAGATCAGAAGAGATCAGTGCCCACAGCAGGCAGCTACATACAGAGCACTGCAGTAGAAGGTAGATTACTAGCCAGCAAAGCTACCCTAAAATGTCCCTCAAATCCCTGCAGACTTCTGTCCCTCCAATACAGAGCAGTATCAAGTAGATTACTAGCCAGCAAACTTACTATCAACTGTCCCTCAAAGAAATCAGTGAAATCAGTAACAGCTCTCTCCCTACACTAGCTCTTGCAAGCACACACAGGCAGAATGAAAAAACGCTGCAGGGCTTCAGTTTATATATGGAAGGGGAGTGGTCCAGGGGTGTGGGGGTGGTCCAGGAGGGAGAGCTTCCTGATTGGCTGCCATGTATCTGCTGGTCTGGGGTGAGAGGTCAAAAAAAAGCGCCAGGTAAGGCGAACCCAAAATGGCGAACGTCGCGCGACGTTCGCGAACATTCGGCGAGCGCGAACAGCCGATGTTCGCGCGAACAAGTTCGCCGGCGAACAGTCCGCGACATCCCTATTCATCTTCTCAAAGAGATGTTTATGAAAGCAGCTCACTACTGATATCTGAAATTATATGGATCATAACTATTGATGTGATATCATCAATGATCTACTGCAGTGATTCCCAACCAGAGGCCCACATGTTGCTCTCCAACCTACTGGATGTTGCTCCCAGATGCCTTAAAGTAGGTGCTGTTAGGGCCCGAAGGCTTTGGTTGGGATATAAGGACCAAGGAGGAAGTAGCAGGCACCAAACACAGTTTGTGGTATCTAAGGGAGTAAGAAGTTTAGCGTAGTCAAGTCCAGGCAAGGGTCAGTTCAGGCATCAAGGATTCAATAGTCAGTGAAACAGGCCGATGTCAGGATCAGGAATCAGTAGTAAATTGCACATAATCGGGCATTGTTCGGGCATCTTTTAAAGGGATTTTGGCACCAAAAATAGACACATTGACACAAGCTGATGTCGCACACTGACGCCATGTGTTTTGACGTGATGTGACGAGCTCGACCACTGGACGCCTCCATCTTGCCGGAGGCACTGACAAGGAGAAAAGTCAGATGTCAGATGTCCTGCCAAACAGAGGCTCATTAGGCTGCCAGTGCACATAGGGACTACCAAATAGCAAATCACAGCCCTTATTTTGCATCTCCATTGACTTTTTTAATTCTTGTGATACTCCCCAACTTTTTTTACATTTCAATATGGCTCACGATTAAAAAAGGTTGAGGACCCCTCATCTAATGACTGTATCATCTACTGTCTATGGAGGAGGAGTATGTTGCATATCAAGACTTGGTTTGCTGGTGTCAATAGTGGTGGCTGGTGATTGGTTTGATCACTGCTAAGCATGGCCTATGTTCCTTGTAGAGGTTTCCATGCCTTTGCTATTCTGAAATTTGGATGATTAATTGCCATTATGATCATGGTGTGTTGGTTATACTTCCTTAGTAGTTTCAGAAGAGCAAGTAACACATTTGGTTGAGGAAATATGTTAAGCAATCATATGCAAAGCAGAAGGAATTCTAGAAAAAAGGCCCAGGATCACCCCTAAGATTTCAGTTTACATAGAATATTATTATGCACTCACCCACTGCATTCCAAAGTACCGCCAGGGACTCCCAACTATAGACCCTTACATGGGCTCATCAATAGGGATGAGCAAACATTTTTGCCCGTTATGATTTTGCAACAAAACTTTCTGTTTTGCCAGCAGGAGCCTATATTTTTGCTATGAAAAACAGTTGTAATATAGTGGATATGAGCTCCAAGGTGGGATAATGTACAGTATACGCTATTACAGAGCTAACAATACATTATCTGCAATCTAATTTTTACATTCACTCCTCAGCTCTCTTTTGTGAATTTTTCTGTGGTTTTGTAAAGTTTTTGGCAAAGCAATATTTTTCAGGCTTCACTACTCAACAGTTCAGCACAGGGTTTTCTGAGCCAGGGAATTGGCTCCCAAAAAAAGCATTAATTTTTACATTCACTCCACAGTTCTCTTTTGTGAATTTGTCTGTGGCAAAGCAAAATGTTTCATGCTTCACTTCTCAACAGTGCAGTTCTGAGCCAAGGAATTGGCTCGCCAAAAAAAGGATTTTGGTTAATGAGATACTTTCCTTATTCATATGCAAAGCAAATGAAATTCTGCAAAGAAGGTCCAGGATTTACATATACATGGAATATTTCAAGGTTGAAGCTAACTCATTGTACAGCCAGGGTAGTTCAATGATCAGATAACTTCAATGAAAACACTTTTCTTGTGGATCTATTCCTCTGGCTCTTCAAGTGCTGTCTAGAAAACCCTCTATTGCACTGTTGAGCCCAGACAAGAGTAAAACTATACTCATGTTGTCAAGTTCAGTATTCCAAAACCCAGAACAAACACCAAGGCTCCAGTCACGGCTCTTTGCCTATAACAGCCTCCTTTCTCTTTGAGAAGGACTATCCACCACCAGGTCTTGAAGTGAGAGAACCAAGGAGAGAACTGTAACGTATGGCAGGAAGGATGGGGTAAGAGTAAGTGTAGTTGTCAATACCGATGAGATACGGAATCGGGAACCAGAACTGTAGTCAGGACACAGGCCAGGGTCGAAACCAATCAGTAACGCAGTACAAAGTCAGGATCTGGAAGAATGGTTGGTAACAGACAAATGTTATACAATGTTCGTAATTGCTTAAGCTTTATTAGACTTTGTATCTTTAAATATAACTCCGCCTTACGCTGCAGCCGCTTACCCACATATTTGCTATTGAAATACTACTTCCGCATAATGGAACGCATTTGCGTTCCAGGACATTTCCCACAATGCAATTACCCTCGCTCTCCCTTACAGGAAGCGGTAATGACGTCACACGTGGCAATGTGTTTGTGTCCCTAACAATGTTAATTAGAAGACATAAGGTATATAACCTGTCGAGACATAAGGCTCTCTCTTTGCTTTTTTTGTATTTTCTTGCCCCTGGTGAAGACCTGTATTGGTCGAAACGCATAGGGCAACATTCAATTGCCATATGTTGTAACTGGCAAATAAAAACTTTTCTTTTTTTCTTTAAAGGGATAATGTCATGGGAAAAAAAACATTTTTTCAAAATGAATCAGTTAATAGTGCTGCTCCAGCAGAATTCTGCACTGAAATCCATTTCTCAAAAGAGCAAACAGATTTTTTTATATTCAATTTTGAAATCTGACATGGGGCTAGACATATTGTCAATTTCCCAGCTGCCCCAAGTCATGTGACTTGTGCTCTGATAAACTTCAATGGCTCTTTACTGCTGTACTGCAAGTTGGAGTGATATCACCCCCTCCCTTCCCCCCCCTAGCAACCAAATAAAAGAACAATGGGAAGGTAACCAGATAGCAGCTCCCTAACACAAGATAACAGTTGCCTGGTAGATCTAAGAACAGCACTCAATAGTAAAAACCCATGTCTCACTGATACACATTCAGTTACATTGAGTAGGAAAAACAGCAGCCTGCCAGAAAGCATTTCTCTCCTAAAGTGCAGGCACAAGTCACATGACCAGGGGCAGCTGGGAAATTGACAAAATGTCTAGCCCCATGTCAGATTTCAAAATTGAATATAAAAAAATCAGTTTGCTCTTTTGAGAAATGGATTTCAGCGCAGAATTCTGCTGGAGCAGCACTATTAACTGATTCATTTTGAAAAAAATGTTTTTTCCCATGACAGTATCCCTTTAAGAGTGTGCAATCTTTTCTTTTGCTTTATGCATAACGACATAGGAGACTTTTGATGGGCAGCCTCCTAGGGATTAGCACCTTGCGTTTATTTACTAATTAAGAATTTGGAGTGTGCGACTTTTGTTTTTGGTAACAGGCAAAGGTCGGTACAGGCAGCGTATAAGCAGAGGTCAGGGACAGACAAGGGTCAAAGAACAGATAAATAGACTTGAAGCGCACCCAGAAATAGAGCAATGTTGGGCAAGGAAAAAATGGACGAGGCGCCTTTAAATATTTGAATTTCGGACCAAGAGCAATGACGCCATACAAAAAAAATAACAAAACGGTATAGGCACAGAGCAAAACATACACATCAAGGAAGAAGAATGTGGACATCCCTGCGAGGAGAACAGCAGGCGTCAACACCTCCCCATTAGACTACAAGGTATTGTTAGACATATCTGGAAAAGTTGAGAATCTGATCAACATACTGCCCTGGCTGTGCTTTAAACCCTATTAGATGAGCTTCATCCTTGAAGGTATTCCATGTAAAGAGAGATCATAAGAATGGTCCTGGGTATTTATCCAGCTTTCAAAGACGTTTTAACTGCGGATTATTTTAGATGATGCCAAAGCTGGGCTTAATGTAGAACAAGGTGTTGGAAAACAACAGACAGAGATTGTTCCAGTGCATGTTACTTAAAGGAACAGTAACATCAAAAACATTGAAAAAAAAATCGTTAGTATACATCAAAAAATAATCACCAAGACAAATAAAACTTTAAAATAGCAAAGCCTTTATTAAAAAATAATTTACCGAAACTCCACTTCCTGTCCTCTACAGAAAAGGCGACACGGCGACCATCCATTGTGCAGCGCTGAATTTCTCCTCCTTGGCTCTGTCTCATGTTGTATTGACAGCATGTGAAGCGGCTGCTGCATCAGGGAGCGTGGTTTCCATGACTGTGGGATTGCTGGCTCATCGGCGCGCTGTAGAGTCCCTGCGGCGGGGGAGCTGTTCAGAGTGGAGTTGGGCCACATCGTGGATGTTTGCAGGCAGCAGGCCGATCGGAGTTCCCAGTCACTGGCACGTAGCCACTCTCACCATGTACTGCTTTGGTGAGAGAGAGAGATTCTTACCGACACTAAATTCCCCCAGCACCACCTACAGATGCCTATCAACTGAGTTCCCTGGTCTAAAGGCAAACAAGAAGCCTTTGGGAAACTACTCCCTGCTATTATCCTTGATGGAGCACACAGCTGCTCATGCTACATAACACTGACTATCTCTCTCTCCTAGAGAGACTATTACAGGTCTGCCCTAATGATATCTAACCTCATTCATAGGGTTGCCTGGTCCCTGACTCAGCACCAAAGGTACAGGTCCCTTTGGGGTAAATGGCTTTACTGGGGCCTTGGTGATCCCAGACTCAAAGGGAAACACCTAACAGCACAGACACCAGGAGCCAAAGAGGAAGAGGCCACTCCCTTCACAACACTATATAGCAGTGTGGCAGGGGAGTGTCATTACACACTTTGTCCAATAGGATAGGTGGTTACACTTAAACTGTTGCAAGGGCTTGTGCCCAATAACAAAGGATAAGAGAAATACAAGGAAAGGAAGGGGATTAACTCTATAGGGATAGGATGTCCTTTAGGTCCCTACATCTTTATGCTGAGTTCTATAAAGCAACCAAGTGACTGTTCACATAGAAGTTGTTGTGTCCTCACTTACAGAGCCAAACAAAGAATATACATTGAGTAACCCCACTGCCTCTTTCCCATTTTATTTAAATAATAGCTGGTCATTACCAACATGGCCGCCATCAGGGGGGGGACAGGGTGGATAAGTATCCCGGGCCCCCCTTGCCAGCGCCTACAATCTGCGGCCAGCCGAAAAGCCGAACAGCCGAAGTCCCGAAGCGGCAAAAGACCCAAAGTCACGAAAGGTGGTGAAGTTGAAGTCCTGAAGCCATGAGTTCAATTCTACTGAACATTGATTTCTGTTTTTTGGTTTTTTTAATCCCCTGGCCACCAGTGTATTATTTTAATATTCTATAGGCCCCTGCCACTAATGTTTTTTTTTTTTTAAATATTTTTTTGGGGCCCCAATTTTTTTTAACTTGTAAGGGGGGCCCTGGCACAAATGTTTTTTTGAAAAAAAAAATTTTTGGGACCCCAATTTTTTTTAACTTGTAATGGGGGCCCTGGCACCGATGTTTTTTTTAAAAATATTATTTTTTGGGACCCCAATTTTTTTAACTTGTAAAGTGGGCCCTGGCACCAATGTTTTTTTATAAAATATTTGTTTGGGGCCCCAATTTTTTTTAACTTGTAAGGGGGGCCCTGGCACCATTGCTTTTTTAAAAAAACTTTTATGGGCGGCCCTGGTTCCAATGTTTTTTTTTTAACTTATAAGGGGGCCCTGACCATCACTAGCTTTTTATAACTTGTGTGGGGGGGTTACTTTTTTAGCACTGATGTCTGTGTAGTCTTTTAACTGTGATGTGGAGTGGGTCTAGGGCGGGGCTTGGGCGCCATAATCTGGAGCTTTCTGGATAATGGATTTCCGGATAATGGATGTTATACCTGTACTCACTACTTCATAGTGATAATAATATAGTGAATAAAGTACCCCCTCTTGTAAAATATAAGGATATTATAAGTTACTGAGGAGTTTCATGACCATATAAAAACACGAGGCCGAAGGCCGAGTGTTTTTATACAGGTCATGGAACTCCGAGGTAACTTCTAATATCCTCATATTTTGCAGCAGGGGGTACTTTATTTATTATAATACACAAGTTTCAGTGAATCATGTGACAGAAATTACATCAGAACTCACCGTTTATAACTGATGACATCAGAACTCACCGTTTATAAGGATATAATTTACAGGATATTCATGGCTTTTGTGTATTATAATATGATAACATGAATACAGCATGAGCCCCCTCCCGCTCCACCACTGCACAGGTCCCCGAGTCGAGTCAAGAAGGGAGTCAAGAAGGAGCAAGGCTCTGCGGGTCTGGGCTAGTGAAACCCACCAGGATTTTTCCCGATGTCCCGCCGGGCCAGTATGACCCTGTATGAATACAAAGCCTTATGGCTGAATCGGAATGTGTTCTTTATGTAATGCTGCATTAATGTGCCAATGGAATGCACTAGAACACTCCTACCTTATCAACCCGCCAGAGGGTACCTAAGCTTATAAAGTGGACTTCATCCACTCCATCTCTATGAGGGAGCACAAGTTGGTCTATTTTAATTCTGACCTTAAGTGACCTACACCTACGACTGCTTACAGTAGGGAGCAGTTTATGTGTTTATGCTTGACCTATTATAGTAAATACTGGCCTCTTCTTAGTTGAGGGTACCAACTACCCACATTGTCTTCTGCCTAGATGGCTGCAAAAGAAAGAAGGGCTTCCTGCTTGACTCTTACCCACATTTATGGGCTCATTTGTTCCAGTATAATAGACCATGGGCACCAGCCACTTTCATTGTTCTTCTTGCAGCTTACGGACCATAGAGAACGGCTGTAGAAATGATCAAGGTATCCCTCATTGTGAATGGAAGGCAAACAAGGAGTCATATTCAGTTTCTTGGATTCATCCAAGAAGATGTAGAATCAATATCTCTGTAGGAAAAAAGTATAAAAGAGAAGAAAGAATATACTGCACACAACTGAGTGTTATGAATGTGCAGATGTGTTTTTATTGCCAGCAGAATATGCAAAGTTCAAAGCATTATTTACATCCAAGTTGGAATTAATGGAATCCTCTTGAATCCTTTGCTTTTAAGGCTGACCACAGTGTCCATAACAGATCATTATGTGCACTCGGTGAGAGCTATGAAGCAACACTTCACATAGCTGATTAACCTTTGGATTGCCCCTATTCATTTATAACAGTCCCAGACTTTCTGAAGTGTTTACAAGAAAAAAAAAATTCGGATTTCTATCATTAAAGTCAGTTTGTCACCGGTATCACCAACTGTAGAATTACAGCAATCAGCATTCTATTTCTTTGTATGTAAATACTTCTGGGAGGTTTTGATTTAACGATAGTATTCTATCAAAACATGGGGGCAAATTCACTAAAGTACGAAACGGCTAACGCTAGCGCAAATTCGCCAGCGTGACGTCATTTCGTTACGTAAATTCGCTAGTGAAGTGAACCTACTCTAGCGCTACTTCACATCCTTACGCCAGGCAAAGTTGCGCTATGGCGAAGGGACGTAACTACGCTAATAACTTGCGCATTTTACTGAACGTTACCTCTTGCACCAGATTTGCCTTCTCCACCTCAGACCAGGCGAAGTGCAATAGAGTAGAAAAAAAAAAGTTGAAATCTTTTCTAAGTCCCAAAAAAAGCTGGCGTCTTTCACTTTTTTAAGGGTGATAGGCTGAAAAAGATTTTTTGGGGGGTACCCCTCTGCCCCCCTACATTTCCTAACATATGGGGGCAAATTCACTAAGATTCGTAGTTGCGCCAGGTGTAACTTCGCCGCACTTCGCCACACTTCGCCAGGCGTAGTTTCGCCAGGGCTTTGCAAATTCACTTAAATCCAAAGTTGCGCTCAGGGGTAGCGTAAAGTTGCGAAGTTGCGCTAGCGTTGATTAGCGAAGCAAAGTGAAGTTACACTAGTGATGGTTAATTTGCATACGGCGCCAAATTCAAATTTCAATGGAGGAATACGTAGAATCACTACACAAGCCTGGGAAACCTTCAAAACATCAAATACAATTTTTATTTTGCCCTACACATGTGCCCACTGTATAGTTAAGTTGCCATGAGTTAGGAAATGTAGGGGGGAAGGAGGGGAGCCCCAAAAAATTTTTCGATCTTTTTCAGCCTATCACCCATAATATAGAAAAAACGCCAGCGTTTTTTGGGACTTAGAAAAAATGTGAACTTTTTTTGAAGCAATCCCTATCTACTCTATTGCGCTTCGCCTGGTCCGAGATAGCGAAGGAAGTCTGGCGTAAAAGGTAGCGTTAGTGAATTTGCGTAGTTACGTCCGTTGCGAAAATTTGCCAGGCGTAAGGGTGCGTATTAACACTAATGAATTTACGCCAGCGTTCGTTAGTGAATTTGTGAAGTAACGAAAATGACCAACGCTAGCGAATTGACGCTAGCGTTAGGCACTTTGGCGCTTAGTGAATTTGCCCCATGGCATCTAAACTATACAGTGGGCACATGTATAGGGCAATATAACAACTCTATTTTATTTTATGAAGCTTTCCCAGGCTTGTGTAGTGTAATGTATTTGCTGCTACATATACGTCCATTGTACTTTAACTTGGCGCCGTATGCAAATTAGGCATCACTAGCGTAACTTTGCTTGACGAATTAACGCTAGAGCAAGTTAGCTATCTTTCACCTCCCTGAGCTCAACTTTGGATTTTAGGGAATTAGCGGCCTGCGCTAGCACAACTCCGCAGGTTGGTGAATTTGCCCCATAGGGTGCTGACAATAAAGGTGCACAGAGTTATCAATCCACACTAATTTATACCAATTTTTTTTAGATGTATCATTTATAAATTATGTTTTATTGTCTTTTATGTGAATACACCCAACATCCAGAATCAGTGGTTGGACAACACAGATATAATGTAGCTAAACATTCACATCGTTTTAACCAAAAGTTTTGGTAAATGCCCGCCCATGGCTCACAATAAGGTTACAGATATTTTAAATCATTGCTGGATTTCCAATTCATCCACAGTTCCAAAAATATTTTGGACAGAAAACACATGCACATGCAAAATCTCAGTCTAATACTCGTGTCTCGTTCATACACCCTCCTGTGACAAGTTACCCCAAGACCCACTTGCCACGAAATGAAAAAGGGATGTACCAGACCTTATTGATGACATTTGGGAGGATGCTTTAAAGGGGACCCGTCACCCAAAGAAATTATTCAAAATCCTATTTTATCACATTAGTCAAGCAAAATGTACTTTAATTACACAATATAAATTATTTGAATCTTGTTTCCTTCAGTCTGGGAATTCATAATTATAACAAGCAGGCAGGAGCCATTTTGTGGACACTGTTATTAAGGCAAGTCTTGTATCATCTCAGAATCTTGTTTGTGCACCAGAATGGGGGACCTGATGTCCATCCCTGTCAGGATTTACCAGTATAATCCAGACGTAGAAGAGGCTGGAGCAGAAGTTAATGAACCCACAAGCGCCTCACACAACTGCTACCCACCTGGAGTGGAACAGGGAGCGGGGTTGTGGAGAGTAGCCAGTGAGACGGTCAGCGAAGTACAAGGGGTTAGGCAAAGTCGTAGTCAGGAGATCCGAGGTCAAAAGGCAGGCAGCAATATTCGTAATCGATAAACAGGCAAGAAGGTCGAGACAGGCGGCAGTAATCAAAGTCCGGGTTCAGGCAAGGGTCAATAATCGGGAATCCAAAGTTCAGAGTCGCTAGGGTTTCAGTCAAATAACCTAATAACCAGGCAATGCATGTTAATCTGGTTTGGGTTTAAATACAGAGGTTTTGGCGCCAAACTGGCGTCATTGCGCTGACGTCGCGGAACTGACGCCAGCACGTCCGTCACAGGCGTTACCGCCTACATCCTTGCGCCCGCGACCGTCGCCGGCGCCTCCGCGTCCGCGACCGTCGCCAGCGTCCCGCGTCAGACGCTGACGCGCATTAGCGCGTCCGCGCCTGCGCCAGACAGGACTCAAGCGTGCGTTCTCACACAACCCCATGTCCTGGCTACACAATTAAATGGTGAAGAGAACGGGGGAATGTGGGGAGAGCAGTGACATGTAGGAAGTGCTGAATGGAAAGTGAAAGTAATTGTCTGCCCCGCCTCTATGCCATTGGCATAGAGGAGGGGCAGACAATATTTGATTGACAGCTGAGATGTTTAAATGAGCTTACAGCAGCTATGAATGCTTTAATAAAAAATAGAAATTGGATTTCATGTTTAATTTGAAAAGGACTTTTATTATACAGATTTTTGTGTCTGGGTGACAGGTCCACTTTAAAACAGATACCAGACATAGACATATCCATCAGAGACAGGTACATACAAAATAAGATCTTGAATCAAGTATGCCTTACACCCTGCAGAATCTCTAAAAATATTCCCCTCAGCTTTTGATATGTGTATAAAATGTGTATGTGGTATTGGTTCATATATACATGTATTCTGGCATTGCCCACAAATTCAGCACTTCTGGAGGGACATTGTGTACTATACTATAAATACTTTCACCCCTGGCTTGTCTGCTTGAAGTGACTGAAGATCTGGGACTCAATAACTACATCAGACTGTGTCACCTCCAGCTCCTTTATTATGCAAAAAAGCCATCCTTTTGAATCAGACGTCAACAATTCTTCCCTCCGCTCCCCTTTTGGCGAAACTTGGTCATATCTCGCTAGAGAATGCTCACAGAAGTCTGAAGCTGACTGGGGCCTATGGTGCCTATTCATGATGCCACTACAAATTCTATTGCAAAAGTGTAAAGCTATTAATAAGACAATATACTGTGAGTATTACTCACTCATCTCTCCTCTCTGCCTTTTCACTGTTCATCCCTCTTCTTTCTATATTTTACCAATGTTGTTAAACTTTAAAATGCAAAAATAAAACATGTATCACTAGCCTTTAAACAAAGAGAAGAAGAGAAATAAAACAGGCATTCTCCCCAAAAGTCACCTCTACTGTCCTTTAGTTTTAGCCACCATAGTTGGGACACCCCGAGGTGCATATAGACACTTTCTATTACCTGCATGTTGCATATTACGGGTGCATAATGTGGAGGTAAAGTCACTGGGGGTGCTGATTTGTTAGTTGCCCTCAGTCACACATGTTCTCCACTTTTTTTTTTATATAAATCAATATCTTATTGGATATGTATATAAACTTTAACGACATGAATGAATCATTGCAAAAGTGAAACCATTTGTTTATTTGTGTTGGACTTCTAATAAAAAACAAATTAAAAAAAATCACACCTGCCTGGGGAAGTTTATGGCAGAGCAGCTGCCATCTGCCTCCTTGTTCCCATCAATTCTCCATAGCAGTTCAAACTTGGCACATATATAGACTAACACTTTTCTAAAGAGCTCAGGGCTCTGCGCATGTGCCAAGTCTGACCTGGTATGGAGGATTTTTGAGAACATGGAGGAAGATGGTGGCCACCTATCCTGATATAAAATACCCACGACTGGTGTGTGTCAGGGCCGGCACCCAATACCAGAACAAGTGCCAAGCACCCTGGTCTCGGCTCGGCTTCACCAGAAGTGTGACCACTGTTGGGCTTCGGGTGGAGCCCTCAGCTTACTTGGGTGCCACCTGGACTTAACGAGAGGTGCAAGCGAGATGTTCTGGCTGGCGAAGGGGCACGGCTGTTTAGCAGAGTCTTTAGGCCGAAGGTCACGGTACAAAGGTCAAGGCAAGCGGATGGTCAGACAGGCTGGGTCGAGGCAGGCGGATAACAGAATCGTCAGGCAGGCAAGGGTCAAAACCGGGTATCAATCAGGCAGATGGGATCAGGCAAAGAGTGGTCAAAGTTCAGGCTGGGTCAATATTCAGAGTTCAGAGTAGTCAGAATACAGGCAGGGTCAAACACGGATTAACAAACAAGATCTAGGTTCAGGAACAGAAAGCACAAGGCTAAGAAGCACCAGGATAACAATCCTATCACGGGCAATGACAACACAGTAAAATACCCCTTTAATACTTTTAAATTTCGCACCTTTGCGCACTGACGTCATCACGTCAGCGCGCATGCACCACAAAACACGGAAGTGCGCACATCGCGCACACTAAGGGGAAGGATGCGCAAGAGAAGAGGCGCGTCCCCGCCGCACCACTGGACCACCAGGGTGAGTTACTCTCCTTACAGTGTGATTTTGAAAGAAGTGTAATGCCAGCAAGGAATGTGGTATACGTTTTAGTCACTGGGGATGTCTAACAAATTGGCAGCCCCAGTGACTTTCCTTGTAGTAAGGTTTGAGGGCTCATTTAGCAGACCACTAGCAGAAAGACATAAATGGAGCCACATGCCACACACGTGTGTATAGAGGGGATAAATGCACAAGACACATGTCCAATGGCAAGAAAGGAAGCTTCCATAGATGCAACCAACTTGTGCCAAGAATATTGGATGAGAATGTCATTAATGACACACCAGTGGTACAACAACCACAATGAAAATGTTCACATTGACTTCTTGGATTTGTACAAAAATAAGTCAATTATGCAGTATCATTGTAATACTGAAATTAATATTCATTCTTGTGGTTGAAAAACTTTAACTAGGACAAACTTCCCTTATGACTATTTCACCAATGTGACAACATATATAGTCAGGAACTATGAAGACTCCCAATTCGTTTCTGAGGCTTAAAAACAAAACAATTGGACCTATGACGTTTGTGTTTGTAGAATGAGAGCTCATACTGCACATTCTCCATAGAGTGGGACTCTTAGAAGCACATGGTCATTTTATTCCAACTGGAAACCTACATTTGGCACAAAGCTTCTTTACATTTACACCTATTAAGCACATTGAAAACCTTCTCCAATCATTATCGCACAGTGCAACGTTACTATAATTAAACTATACATAAATGTCTAGTCTAACATCACGTTCACAGTTTGTTTTCTGGAAAGGCGCAGTAATTACCATTCCTTTTATTAGTCTACTTGTAAAACAAACTATTATATCTCTCTTTTAATTAACTGTATTACTTTACATTTAAAGGCACTGTCTTTTGGCTAATGATCACCATTAATGACCTTATATTTAGTGTCTCGGATCCCCAGTAACATGAGTAACCTCAATTCATGAGTAAATTTCTATCCAGAACTAAAACACATAAGGTTCATTTGCAAAGGCAAGTGCAAATTTCCCAAAATGTCAGTGTATTTGTGCTGTGTGTACAGCATGAGACAAGTAAATACCTTCTGATTTCAGAAGGCTTCACTTTACAAGTGTATTTGTGGAAACCTCCATGCTGTCAGCCCTTCCGTCTCTGTCTGCGCTGCTCCAAAGATGGCGGTGCCCATGATGGGTAGAGGCACCAGGTCTCGTCGCCGGCACAATGATGTCACCTGTCCTGTGCGAAGATAAAAATATGATGAAGTCACAGGTTCAATTCCCGATAATAGGATTTCCTGTGTGTTTCCTGGGTGCTCCTAAATTTACTGCTGACTGATTCCTTAAAGGAAAACTATACCCCCAAAATGAATACTTAAGCAACAGATAGTTTATATCAAATTGAATCTCTTGCCTTGAACCACCATTTCGTGACTCTATCTGTGCTGCCTCAGAGATCACCTGACCAGAAATACTACAACACTAACTGTAACAGGAAGAAGTGAGGAAGCAAAAGGCAGACCTCTGTCTGTTAATTGGCTCATGTGACCTTACATGTGGTTTGTGTGTGAGCACAGTGAATCTTACGATCTCAGGGGGCGGCCCTTATTTTTTAAAATGGGAATTTTCTATTTATGATTACCCAATGGCACATACTACTAAAAAAGTATATTATTATGATAATGGTTCATTTACATGAAGCAGGGTTTTACATATGAGCTGTTTTACTCAGTATCTTTTAATAGACACCTACATTGTTTGGGGGTATAGTTTTCCTTTAACCTTTTGACCCTACCTGAACTTGGATTTTGCTACTCTTCTGCCTGCCTACTGAACCTTTGCCTGTATTTGACTACGCTTTTGCCTGACCCCTTTTGGATACAGTTGAACCTGAACTTTTACCCTAAGCTTCCTCCTTGGTGCAGACTTCTCCCATTGGGAGCCAAAAGGCCCCACAATTTATTACCTATTTACCAATGTGGCATTGATTTGCATGAGTGAGAATTTGAATAATTCCAGCCTCAGTTCTTGGAATTACACTAATTTATTTATTTATTATTTGCATGGCAGGGTAGAAAGTCAAAAAATTACAACAGCCCTGTATTCATGAGGGAAAGGCACGTAGGTGTCCACCTTTCCCCCTCTATCCAACCACTAACTTGTACATAAAGCCCTGTACTCACCATTTGCCTTATAGCATGAAATTAAGAGTACTATACTCTTTGAATTAGCAGTAAGTATTGCACACCTTTACACCCCATACTGCTATTGCAATTCTGTCCATGGGCAACATAATTAACCCTTAATAAGAACAAGCCAGTTGAGTATAAAGGCTCGCAAAAAAAAGTGCCCTAGAGTAGCTCATCACCTACTCAAGACTTTGCAACCTGTTCAAGGCTTCAAAGCAATCCCAAGATATATTGTACAGTGGAGATTATACATATCTGTGTCACAGATAGGCCCCATAATATATAAGGAAGGCTGGACAGGGCATCACTATTGAGTAATCTCTGGCTCCAGTCCTTGTATAATAAGTTATTTTCTGACCCCAGTAAAGAAAAAATAGGAAATTGAGTATCCATGATTGGTGCAATCTGTACACAAGGCTCAAATTTAATCAGCAGAAATGTATTAAATGGAGGTTTGTAGTAAAGGGAGTTGGGCCATATATTCATCAGATGTTAAAGTTTATTCTTATAACTACACTAGATCAACAGTAGCTGTTACTAAGCTGATTTGGATTACTGAACTAGGATTAACTCCCGATATGAATATTATACACTGATGTGGCAACATCTACCACCAAAAACGATGAAGAGTCCCAATTGTTTGTTTTGTGAGACTTAAAGAAGTCCAAAACAGTTTCTCTGACCGAAATGGACCTTTGGAAATGTCATATTCATTTCAGAAAAGTGGAGCTGAAACTTTAACAATAAAGTTCATAACCTGAAGTGACGTCACAATAAGATATAGATTTTTTATTTGCTCAACGGTTATACTAAATTGTCTGGTCTTAGAAGCAAAGTAGTGAGTCTCTTGTTTGGGGTTACTTTGTTTTGAATCCTGCAAATGTTGGAATGAAAGATTTTTGAGGGATTTTCTAATCCAAACAGATCAGCAAAAGAGTGAGGTTGGTGGCAGATAAAGGAAAGGTGCCCCAATTTCTAAAAGGGCTATTATAATATAAGTTGAATGAAATATATAAATATTGGAGACTACTTGTGGATTAATTTCTGGAGGTCTGACATTTCCTTTCACTAAAAGGTGTTCATTGTTAATAAATGTTCTACCTCGTGTTTCCAATTACTCAACGGTTCTGGCATCCAAAACAATTAATGTCACAAGTTACTTCAAAATTAAATATTCGATGAACCTTTTTCTAGCCTATTATTTATATAAATGTGAGAGATCCGGCGCTGTGGTTGCAATTTGCAAAGACATTTAATTTAATCTGAATACAATATATTTCCTTTAGCTCTCAATCAATCATTTCAACATTCTCCGAATATGAAATTACTGTGTCAAGCAAATGATGCATTTTCAGTCACTTTAAACCAGATGTTAGGAACTAGGGTCGCCAATGTTCGGAGTTCAGCACAACTTAAACATGATATGTCCAGGTAAGAGACTTCTCTCCATGGCAGTGTGATCTGGAAATAGTTTGGCAGTTGTGATAGGTGAATTGCCGCATTTTACTGTGACAAAAAACCCATGGTGGGACATTCACTAAGATGTGTAATTGCGCCAGCATCCGCTTTGCCGCACTTCGCCAGGCGTATTTTCGCCAGCGCTACGCAAATTCACTAAAATCCGAAGTTGCGCTCAGGTGTAGCGTAAGGTTGCGAAGTTGCGCTAGCGTTAATTTCCCAAGCAAAGCGAAGTTACACTAATGATGGTTAATTTGCATACGGCGCCAATTCAAGTTACAATGGAGGTATATGTAGAACTACTAGCAGAACTACACAAGCCTGGGAAACCTTCAAAACAGCAAATACAATTTTTTGCCCTACACATGTGCCCACTGTATAGTTAAGTTGCCATGAGTTAGGAAATGTAGGGGGGGAAGGAGGGGAGCCCCAAAAAAAATTTTGATCTTTTTTTAGCCTATCACCCATAAAAAATGAAAAAACGCCAGCGTTTTTTGGGATGTTTTTTAAAAAATGTTAACTTTTTTTGAAGCAATCCCTATCTATTCTATTGTGCTTCGCCTGGTCTGAGGTGGCGAAGGAAGTCTAGCGTAAAAGGTAGCGTTCAAAATCATTCGCGCATACGTCCTTTGCGCAAATTCGCCAGGCGTAAGGGTGCAAAGTAACACCAGTGTTCGTTAGTGAATTCATGCTAGCGTTAGGCGCTTCGGCGTTTAGTGAACTTGCCCCATAGACTCCAATGTTCTGTAAAAAGAAGTTGCCCTGTTTGAAAGAAGTCTTGTGAAAAATGGCTTCATGGCATTACTTCAATGCATATCAACACATTTTGCACATTTTTGGCGAGATGAAATGGGACAGATTTGCCCATCACTATTTGGCAGTTATCAATATTCTTTTTTTTTTTTTTTTTTTTTAATTTCTTTCTTTATTTTTTTTCTCACACAAAAAAAAAAAACAAATTAGACAATACACAAAATAAAAGGGGGAGGGGTACAGAAAATAAATACAGGGGGAATTAAGAGGATGGTGTATTAATCATATATCCCACGATTCATCACCACTTCAACATTTGTTCCATATTTGTTCTCCGTGCATGGTTTCTTTTGCTTACAACTACTTTATTCCCCTCATATTTTTCCGTTTTAATCTAGTGATTCTCTAAATCTGTACCATGGGGTCCAAATCTTCCAATAAGTTACACTATTGCTATGATATATATACGTTAACTCCTCTAGCTGTCTTATTTCTTCTACAGATCTCATCCATTCATTGAATGAAGGGGGTTCCTTGGATTTCCAGTGTGTTGGGATTAATGATTTGGCTACTTGAATAAGATAAAAGGTAAGTATATCGTCTAGTATCTTATGGTTCTCCAGATTTACATTTAGTAACAATGTTACTTGATCTTCTATCTGTACATTGACTGATGTGATTGTTTTTACGCTTTCTAAAGTTTGTTCCCAGTAATCCTTCAATTTTGGGCAGGTTAACCACATATGTAAATGATTTCCCACTTTATCATTGCATCTCCAACACCCGTTTTGCTTTTGTGGGTATATTTTATTAAGCCTTGCTGGGGTTAAATGCCACCTTGTAACTAATTTATAAATTGCTTCTTTCATTTTTGAGGCCCTAGCCTTTTTGTTACCTTGCTTAAAAATATACACCCACATTTGTTCTGGTATATTAACTCCCAGTTCTTTCTCCCAGGATCGGCAAAATGATGGTAATTTAAATTCACCTGAATTGAGGAGGATATCGTATACCTTTGAAAGAGGTTCAATCAAGTCTGGGTCAGTTTCTATTAGCTCTTCCCATTGTTTTAACGGTCTGTCCCAGTTTCTCTCTCTTTTCATGTTAATAAAGTAATATAATTGGTTGTATCCCCATATATCCCTAGGGTGTTTCCCCCACCTTTCTTGTAGTTCCTGTAAAGGTATAATCTTATCTCCTCTAATCAAGTCTCGAATTTTTGTGGGTTTTTCCTCCCATTTCTCTCACCTTTGATATGTTCCTCTTTCCAAACTTGGGGGGTAGTTTGGATTAAGCATCAATGGTTGTAATACAATTGTAATACAATAGTACAACAGTTATCAATATTCTTAAAATGGCAATGGTAATGGTCACATAGTCCTACATACTAAATTAGCCAACAGCAAGTCAGTGAGCGTTTTTTCATGCAGCATTCTTCAAACATATTTTTCATTATACATCAGAGTCTATGGGAGGTTTTTCATGGTGAAATATGGCAAATTATTCCACTCATCTCTAGGGACCACCATTGGACCAAGGCACTACCTTTGTGAGGTGGTGGCATGGACGGAGCCTGATGCAACTGTAGTGCAAAGACCACCTTTTGAAACAAGTATGTTTAATGAATGGCACCAATGCGTGCAATGAATGTATTCATTTTTTTGCTAAGAACACCATTTTTGCTGAAAATGCCAATGCACTCATTGCCCTTAAAGAAGAGGATACATTTTCCCCATCTTTGAAACAGGAATGTATAAGTGGTGATGCCACAACGTCTGCTAATGTTTCTGCATCAGCTGCTGATAATGTCACAAAGGCTGATGGTGTTACTGAATCAGTGAATCTTGTGAAAGAGAAATATGGTTCATTTGTCAGATGACAGCAAGAGAAGCAAGATGTTACAGAGCTTTTTCACTTCACTCTACAAGTCAGAGTATTTCCTATCAGAACACCAAAAGCAAATATTACACAAATATTATTTTGTATATAACTTGTAAGTGCACTGGGAAGTCCTCTGTGTGCTGATGATTCCTCCATAAAATGTAATGAAGGTATGAGACCTGTTATGCAGAATGCTCAGGACATGGGGTTTTCCAGATATCAGATCTTTCCATTATTTGGATCCTCATACTTAAGTCTACTTGAAAATGATGTAGAAATTAAATAAACCCAATAAACTGGTTTCACTACCAATAAGAAATAATTATATCTTAGTTGGGATCTAGTACAAGCTACTGTTTTATTATTACAGAGAATAAGGAAATAATTTTTGAAAATTTGGATAAAATTGAGTCTGTGGGAGATGGCCTCCTGTAATTCAGAATTCAGGTTTCCGGATAATGGATCCCATACCTGTTCTGTAAATGTAAAGTGATGCTATGGCATACACCATGTACTGTATACCAGGTGTGGATCTCCTATTTCAAAACGCAATATTCAAAATGCCTGTATTACAGGAAAGCCATCCCCAGTAGAGTCTTTTTTTAAACAAATAATTAAATTTTTTTTAATGTTTTCCCCTGTTTTCTGTAATAATATAACAGTACCTGAAACTTCTCCTTATTATGGAACACACATAATGCTGGAGCAGTTGAACTTCGGATCTTAACAGCTGGTAAGTGAATAATTGTTATATTACTTGTGTTGGTTCTGTGCCTAGAAAAGGCCGTAGCCCAGGCTGGGGGTGAGTGTTAGGTTTCACCATAATATTACAGTGGGGTATTTAGTATCCAACCGGAATTAGTGTTCTGCCATTTGCACCATCTTTATTCCAAGGTTGTCCTTTAGGACAAATATGTATTTTTCAGATTTTTCGCTCGAAATCTGTAAATTTTTCAGATTTGAAACCTGTGACGTTTTCAGATTTGACGTCCCAAAACCAGGAAATCTTTGGATTATTGAACGAAACCCATCTTAGATCAGGATATCAACAGGACATCTGCCATTGACTTCTACATGAACTCGGAAGGTCTGAGTTAAAGTACTTTTTTATTCAGACTTTTAACACCATCAAAGTTTAATAAATCACCAAAAATTTGAGGTTTTTTTCTATGAAAAATTGTGTTTTCCCCTTTTTTTAAATAACCCCCTAAGTCTACTAAAAAAATACTTTAGGCATTTATTAAACCCAATAGGCTGGTTTTGCCTCCAATAAGGATTCATTATATTTTAGATGGAATCAGGTTCGAGGTACTGTTTTATTATTACAACGACAATGAAAAATTTAAAATTTTGAATTATTTAATTAAAATGTGGATATAGCCTTCTCATAATTTGGAACTTTCTGGATAACTGGTTTCTGGATAGTGAATTCCATACCTGTATGTCGACTACTGGGTGGAACGGCTTTCTTATCCCTAATCTATTGTGCCTGGTTAATTCTTAACAGTAGAATAAATGTCACATCCAATATCTCTATTGGTACAAAAGAGTTGGCTCCATTTCTGCATATAAATGTATCCTATTAGTATCTGTTTCTATACTGTGTCATGTACATTTACAGTCATCTAGGCTAAATGAATCTCAATATTAAAGACAAAAGCTGCTTACGGTATATATAATATTATTAGCGACGAGCAAATCTGTCCCTAAAAATTAACAAAACTGCTAAAAAATTCGCCAAACGGCAAAAAATTTGGAAATGCATTGAATTCAATTGGCAAAACATTTTTTTACGTCCGCCACTTTTTTTCCTTACTCCATGGCGTTTTTTCTTTTTTTCCTTACTCCATGAAGTTTTTTCTTTTTTTGTCTCTAAAACGTTTTTGTCTCTTAAATTGTTTTTTTCCAAATGTATTAAAATCAATCGGCTTTTTTTCTTATGGTGACTCTTTTATCTCAGTGACAATTTTGTTTTGGTGACTTTTTTGTTATGGTAAATTTTTGCTGCAGTTTCCCAAAAATATTTGCAGATGGCAAAATGCTGAATTTTACTGTAAATCCATGCCTGACAAAAAAAGTTACTCATCACTAAATATTATCTTATGTATTCTTTTTTTCTTCAAACCTCTATTTTGATTTTCGACAATTATCTACTTGTAATACAATTAGTCAGTGTCTCCGAAAAGGTCCAAACAAATTGCAATGCAATAAAGACAACTGCACAAATTGCTAATTTAATGGGTGTGTATAGTCTTGGTTGCATAGTTTTCCCTACACCAATAACACACATCAACCAATAAACTATAAGATTTTACTGGTTTCATCTCATATAGTAGGAAGTCAGCAGAGAGTTGAATTTGTCTTATCATGTTTTTGCTCTTCCACTGGGGAAATTATTAACAAGAAAGACAAAGATCGGTAGTAGCTGTTTCATTGCCACACCATCAAAATGCAGTGTGTGAAATCGCATTGGAAACAAGTGAGGCCGGGGTAGAACTACTGAAGCTAGACATAACCTTATAGGAACTTCCCCGCAAATTCCAACAGAATACTCAGATATTACCCTTGGAAAAAGAAAGAACTCTGCCTTCATTGTTTTATGCAGTGAAGGGGGCAGTTTGTAAGAAGTTCAGATCTTCAGCCAAAAGAACAAAAATAAAAACTAAAGTAAGAAATTTTGATCTTCAATCAAATGAACAAAACTAAAATCTATAGTAAGGAATTCTGATCTTCAGCCAAAGGAACAAAACTAAAATCTAAAGTAAGGAATTCTGATCTTCAAACAAAGGAACAAAACTAAAATCTAAAGTAAGGAATTCTGATCTTCAACCAAAGGAACAAAATTAAAACCTTAAGTAAGAAATCTTGATCTTCAATCAAATGAACAAAACTAAAATCTATAGTAAGGAATTCTTTTCTTCAGCCAAAGGACCAAAATTAAAACCTAAAGTAAGAAATTCTGATCTTCAGCCAAAGGAACATAATTAAAACCTAAAGTAAGAAATGTTGATCTTCAATCAAATGAACAAAACTAAAATCTATAGTAAGGAATTCTGATCTTCAGCCAAAGAAACAAAACTAAAACCTAAAGTAAGAAATTCTGATCTTCAGCCTAAGGAACAAAATTAAAACCTAAAGTAAGAAATGTTGATCTTCAATCAAATGAACAAAACTAAAATCTAAAGTAAGAAATCTTGATCTTCAATCAAATGAACAAAACGAAAATCTAAAGTAAGGAATTCTGATCTTCAACCAAAGGAATAAAACTATGACCTAAAGTAAGAAGTTTTGATCTTCAGCCAAAAGAGCAAAACTTAAACCTAAAGTAAGAAATTCTGATCTTCAACCAAACAAACAAAACTGAAATCTAATTTATCCAACATCCCCCCTTATATTTACAAAAGTTTATATTAGTGTGAAAAATGTTCAATAGAACATTGTATGTCAGGAATGACATTGAATGTGTTTCTCTGAAACTCACTGTAACAATAAACATTCCTTATTCAATTAAAAAGCATTTTTCAGTCTTAACATAGATATACCGTGTTTCCCATTCTTTTGTCGTTCCAGTGAGGGCTTTGCTTAATTAAGTAATGATTTCCAAGGTGGTAATTCAATGTATTGTTTCACTAAACAATATTTTAGAATCCCCACATTAATGTCTACAAGTACATATTAACACGGGCTAATTTGTTTTGCTGAAAATCAATTAAAAAGATCAATAGGACCTGTTTTTCCGACCACAGAGCATGGCCTTGACTTTGTAAATGAGGCAACGGGTCTATGAGGAATATAATCACTACACCCTCACTTAACTTTTATTTTATTAGCAGAATTGATCCACATAATGTGAAAGGAAACAATGGAGTACAGTTTCCATTTCATGGTACAGGTAGGGGATCCTTTATCCAGAAAATTCTAAAGTACGGAAAGTCTCCCATAGAAAATTTATCCAAAAAAACCTACGTTTTTAAAAAATTATTTACTTTTTCTCTGTAATAATAAAACAATACCTTGTACTTGATCCCAACTAAAATATAACTAATTCTTATTGGAAGCAAAGCCAGCCTGTTGAGTTTATTTAATGTTTATATGATTTTCTAGTAGACTTGAGGTATGAAAATCCAAATTACAGAAAGATCCATAATTGTGCAAACCCCAGGTCCCAAGCATTCTGGATAACAGGTCCCATACCTGAAAAAGTGACCCAAGCACTATCTGTGCAATACTACCAAATTTTTTGGCCAGGCATGGATTTGCTGTGAAATTCCACACTTCACCATCTGCAGATTTTTTCACGAAAATAAGACAAAAATGTGCCGTGAAAACTTTCACCACGGCAAAAAAGTCGAATGGAAACAAAAAAGTCGCCAAGACAAAAAAGTCCCTAAGACACAAAAATCACCACAAGAAAAATACCCATTGACTTCAATGCATTTGGAGTGAGAAAATATTGTTGCTCATGATAAAGATTGTCACGTAAAAAAAATATTGATGCCTATTGCGTTTCGCAAATTTTGCGCTGTTTTCGCACATTTTTTCACAGTTTGCCTCATAACTAATCAGGTCTCTTTTGCTCACAGTAGGGTCAGTTTTATGAGGAGCCAATGAACGTGCCTTTATGGTATTGAAGTGTGGGTAGAAACCCCCTGCAGACAAAGAGGGAACATGCAAACTCCTTGAAGATAGACTAATGGTTACAATCAAACTCAGAACTCCATACTTTGTGTTTTTCTAACCTCCTTTTTATCATGCCAGGCTTCTCTTTCCCTTTTTTCTTTCTATGCTTCTCTATCACTTCTCTCCTCTTCTCTGTTCTATATTTCTCTCTTCAGCCTCTCTTATTCCCATTCTCTTCATTCATATTTTCTCTTTTCCTCCTTCTTTCTATTTTTCTCTCTCCTTTCCTTATACTTTTCAGCTGACTTTCCCCTTCCCCTCTGCTCCTCATTCATCTTCTCCTTTCCCTACTGCTCTAGATTCCCAATGAAAGCAGTCTTGGGAGGGATACTATCTGCATATTTATATCAAGTTTTATGGGGCCATCAGCCATTCATTTCCTTTGCCCAAGTAATGGTTTTACAAGCTACTCAGATTAGATAAAGGTTATAATGAAAAGGGACAGATTTGCTTCTAGTAGCTCCTTGACCCTCATATGAGCAAACCAGAGTCATGGCAGTTTCTTTCTTAATAAGGGAACATGAAGAAAGATCAGCAGCGAGCAGTCCCATAAATAACCCACAGTGACTCCCTCACTATATAGACCTAAAGAACATGAATCACTGGCAACTAAACTGCTTGTAGTATGCTAAGAATAGGTTTTATTATTCCCTGGAAGGCAGTCTGCCTTTATAGTCCATGCACAGTAACAGTAGTTTGTCCCGCAGGAAACCATGAAACCTGTTATTAGTTTGTGACTAGCAATCAGCAAGTCATTCATCCACTCTGGCCCACAATCAGGTTACACCGAGGCCACCTGCTTGTTCAGAATTCTTAAAAGCCCCAAACTATATGCAATACAAATAATATAAAAAACATTTCATCTATATTCCTTTTCAGAAATCAGTTCAAATGTTTACCTAGGAATTGTGCTAAACACAGTGAAATATCTACCCAGACATTGTATAGTATCTCTGTACAGACTATGAGCAAACGTAAGGGACTGTTCCTGCTGAATTGTGCTTAGTACAGGGGAATACCTATGCTGCCATAGTTTTATGGGATCTCTCTGTACAGACTATGAGCAAACTTAGGGGCTGTTACTGCTGAATTGTGCTTAGTACAGGGAATACCTATACTGCCATAGTTTTATGGGATCTCTCTGTACAGACTATGAGCAAACTTAGGGACTGTTCCTGCTGAATTGTGCTTAGTACAGGGAATACCGATGCTGCCATAGTTTTATGGGATCTCTCTGTACAGACTATGAGCAAACTTAGGGGACTGTTCCTGCTGAATTGTGCTTAGTACAGGGAATACCTATGCTGCCATAGTTTTATGGGATCTCTCTGTACAGACTATGAACAAACTTAGGGACTGTTCCTGCTGAATTGTGCTTAGTACAGGGAATACCTATACTGCCATAGTTTTATGGGATCTCTCTGTACAGACTATGAGCAAACTTAGGGGACTGTTCCTGCTGAATTGTGCTTAGTACAGGGAATACCTAATCTGCCATAGGTTTATGGGATCTCTCTGTACAGACTATGAGCAAACATAGGGGACTGTTCCTGCTGAATTGTGCTTAGTACAGAGGAATACCTATGCTGCCATAGGTTTATGGGATCTCTTTGTACATACTACAAGCAAACTTAGGGGACTGTTCCTGCTGAATTGTGCTTAGTACAGGGAATACCTAATCTGCCATAGTTTTATGGGATCTCTCTGTACAGACTATGAGCAAACTTAGGTGCTGTTCCTGCTGAATTGTGCTTAGTACAGGGAATACCTATGCTGCCATAGTTTTATGGGATCTCTCTGTACAGACTATGAGCAAACTTAGGGGACTGTTCCTGCTGAATTGTGCTTAGTACAGAGGAATACCTATGCTGCCATAGGTTTATGGGATCTCTTTGTACATACTACAAGCAAACTTAGGGGACTGTTCCTGCTGAATTGTGCTTAGTACAGGGAATACCTAATCTGCCATAGTTTTATGGGATCTCTCTGTACAGACTATGAGCAAACTTAGGTGCTGTTCCTGCTGAATTGTGCTTAGTACAGGGACTACCTATGATGAAAAATATTATTGTAGCTCTATGTGCAGGCTCTAAATGTAGGGTGCCTGGTTATGCTCCATTTCCATTAAAAAACACAAGGCAGCAGGTATAAGGGCCCTTTATTATTATTCTTTTTTTTTTAAATTCATTATTATTAATTATTATTGCACCTCAGATTCATTTTCCTTTGCCTTATCATTTCAGCATCTGCCTTGGTTTTCCAAATCAAATTAATTCAGGTAACAACTATGCATATTTTTTTCAACACAATTATCAGGCTGTCAAACGTGTGAGAAGAGATTTCTTTTTTTTCTTGGTGGTATCACCATTCCCTGTACTTCAATAAAGCCCACTGTAGCTATGGAGGTTTCGGTTTGACATTCTGTTTAATGCAAATCAATTATATGTTGTAACTGGGTTAACTGGTGTGAGAAATGTATCTTCTTCCTGTTATTTCACCTGAAACTTGAGGCTCCGAGACCCACATTAACTGCATAAGATTCTCATTTTTCTGCTCCTGCGGTTCGCTGGTATTTGATAATTTATGGGGTTTTAGAAATTAAAGGTTAAGCTGTAAAACAGTTTTGCGTGAAGATTTAATTTTATGGGTGTTATTTTTGTTCAAATTAGATGCAATTGTGAATGCAGTCGCAGAAATGAACTAATGAAATGTTTGATTTATTGTCTAGATTTAAAGAAAAGTAACATAGTTACGTAGTTAAAGGATAAGTAAACCTTTGCAATATGTGAATGTTACTGACGTTCTTATATTCTGAAGATGTTCTGATGTTCTTCTGTTTAGGAAAGGTTTGAGAAAGGTTTATAAGCAGAAGAACATCAATGCAGCTTGTACTTGATCCCAACTAAGATATAATTAATCCTTATTGGAAGCAGAACCAGCCTATTGGGTTTATTTAATGTTTACATGGTTTTCTAGTAGACTTAAAGGGATCCTGTCATCGGAAAACATGTTTTTTTCAAAATGAATCAGTTAATAGTGCTACTCCAGCAGAATTCTGCACTGAAATCCATTTCTCAAAAGAGCAAACAGATTTTTTTTATATTCAATTTTGAAATCTGACATGGGGCTAGACATTTTGTCAATTTCCCAGCTGCCCCATGTCATGTGACTTGTGCCTGCACTTTAGGAGAGAAATGCTTTCTGGCAGGCTGCTGTAACTGAATGTGTCTCAGTGGGACATAGGTTTTTACTATTGAGTGTTGTTCTTAGATCTACCAGGCAGCTGTTATCTTGTGTTAGGGAGCTGTTATCTGGTTACCTTCCCATTGTTCTGTTGTTTGGCTGCTGGGGGGAAAGGGAGGGGGGTGATATCACTCCAACTTGCAGTACAGCAGTAAAGAGTGACTGAAGTTTATCAGAGCAGAAGTCACATGACTTGGGGCAGCTGGGAAATTGACAATATGTCTAGCCCCATGTCAGATTTCAAAATTGAATATAAAAAAATCTGTTTGCTCTTTTGAGAAATGGATTTCAGTGCAAAATTCTGCTGGAGCAGCACTATTAACTGATTCATTTTGAAAACATTTTTTTTTCCCATGACAGTATCCCTTTAAGGTATGGAGATCCAAATTATAGAAACATCCAGTAACCAGAAAGCTCCAGGTCCCAAGCATAGCAGGTCCCATACCTGTAGTTGATTATATTGGATTCAGTTGGAAATGGCCGTCCGGTAATTCAGCGCTTTCTTGAAAACGAGTTTCGGGATAATGGATCCCATACCTGTATATCTTTATATCTATATTGATATATATATATATATATATAGAGCCCAGAACTGTGCTGTAAACTCAAGGTGAAGACTTACCAGGCACCTATAAAGTGGTAAAACCTTTTATTTATCAACATTAAACCTCATTTGCTGATTTACTGCCGAGTTATCCAACTGAGTGATGTTTCTCTGCAAATACCATCAGTCTGCATGAAATCTATAGTTTTGCACAATGTATTATCATTAGCAATATCAGAAACAGTACTTACAATGCCCACCTCCATTAATAAACAAATAAAGGAAAATGTCTGTATAACAAATATCTAGACTCCATCATTGTCTTACACTGTGTCCTTGCCCTGGCAGCCGGAAAGCTTTTAAAAGTTCTGGTTATTGGATGAATGGACACAAGTCGAGTTTTCTCTCTGAATCTCAGACCTGCAAAGAAACATTCAAACCCCTGGGCACATCATTGTTTGTTTGAATGAAACACTATTGTTCCAACTATGAGATTATTCTCGTTTTTCTTTACCGTTAATGGAAGTCTAACACTGAACCAACTCCTACTGTAGGTCTGGAATGCTCAAGAAATTGAAGAACATATAAGATACATTATATACCCAAGACAAATAAATAAATGAAACACTTCCCAATATTTCGTACATGCAAAATGTGGTAATTAAAATCAATCAACATTCTTTGATCTCACATTACGTTTGTACTAATACATAAATAGTGATTGTCGTTTTGACAAAAAAAAATTCCAATTTCCCGCAAAATTCACATAACGGCGAAAAATTTACAAAACTAGAAAATTGATGCCAGCGTCAATTTTGACGCCCATGTCCGAATAGTATTGATGCACCACGGTTTTGTTGCGATCGTCTTTCCCAACGCGCGTCCAAAAATTTTTTACACCTGCAAATTTTCACAAATTTATTCTCTGCCGGCGAAATGCGGAATTTCGCTGTGAATTCTCGCCTGTTGAATTTATTCGCCCATCACTATACATGAATCTTTTGAAGAGCTTAAGAGGGACAGTAGCCATGCCCAAACTACTGCAGTAGTAGTAGGACTGTTCCTGCTAAATTGTGCTTAGTACAGGGGAATACCTATGCTGCTATAGTTTTATGGGATCTCTCTGTACAGACTATGAGCAAACTTAGGGGCTGTTCCTGCTGAATTGTGCTTAGTACAGGGGAATACCTATGCTGCCATAGTTTTATGGGATCTCTGTACAGACTATGAGCAAACTTAGGGGACTGTTCCTGCTGAATTGTGCTTAGTACAGAGGAATATGGTGAAAAATATTATTGTAGCTCTATGTGCAGGCTCTAAATGTAGGGTGCCTGGTTATGCTCCATTTCCATTAAAAAACACAAGGCAGCAGGTACAGGGAATACCTATGTTGCCATAGTTTTATGGGATCTCTCAGTACAGACTATGAGCAAACTTAGGGACTGTTCCTGCTGAATTGTGCTTAGTACAGGGAATACCTATGCTGCCATAGTTTTATGGGATCTCTCTGTACAGACTATGAGCAAACTTAGGGGATTGTTCCTGCTGAATTGTGCTTAGTACAGAGGAATACCTATGCTGCCATAGTTTTATGGGATCTCTCTGTACAGACTATGAGCAAACTTAGGGGACTGTTCCTGCTGAATTGTGCTTAGTACAGAGGAATACCTATGCTGCCATAGTTTTATGGGATCTCTCTGTACAGACTATGAGCAAACTTAGGGGACTGTTCCTGCTGAATTGTGCTTAGTACAGGGAATATCTATGCTGCCATACTGTAGTTTTATGGGATCTCTCTTTACAGACTATGGGCAAACTTAGGGGTTGTTCCTGCTGAATTGTGCTTAGTACAGGGGAATACCTATGCTGCCATAGTTTTATGTGATCTCTCTGTACAGACTATGGGCAAACTTAGGGGACTGTTCCTGCTGAATTGTGCTTAGTACAGGGAATACCTATGCTGCCATAGTTTTATGGGATCTCTCTGTACAGACTATGAGCAAACTTAGGGGGCTGTTCCTGCTGAATTGTGCTTAGTACAAGGGAATACCTATGCTAAAATTGAGTCTATGAGAGATGGCCTTCCAGTAATTTGGTGCTGTTTGAATAACAGGTTGTGGATAATGTATCATATACCTGTATTATTGAATATGCTGACTATTTATAATATCAATAGCTTAAAACAGCAAAGAATAATATACCAGTGCTCTCAAACACCTACACATGCCTTGTCATAGTTGGACACTCCTTGGTCAGAGGGTTCATTTTTACCCCATGGCATTTACTTCAGCCCCTGTGCTGGTTATACAGGTATGGAATCTAGTGATGGGCAAAATGCATTGAAACGCATCACGAAACGCATTGAAGTCAATGGGAGGCAAATCAATTCTGACGTGCGTCAATTTTGACGCAAGTAACGATTTTTATATCTATTTTGCATCAAAGTCAATGGGCATCCGAATAATTGTGACGTGCACCAATTTTATGCGTGGACGTTCTGACACAATTGTTTTTTCTCGCGGCGGATTTTTCACCAGTGAATTTTTGCCACAGTTTTGTGAATTCATTCGCTGGCGTTAAAACAGAGTCGCAGTGTATTTGTGCCTGGCAAATTTATTCACCCATCACCAATGGGATCCATTATCCGGAAACCCATTATCCACAAAGCTCAGAATTATAGAAAGGCTGTATTCCATTCCACTTGATCTAATTAATCCATGGGCGAATTTGTCCCATTTCGCTTCACTACGAAATGCGCAAATTTCCTGCGAAATTCGCAAAACTGGCTAAAAATTCGCAAAATGGTGATATTGAACCTGGAGACAATTAAAGTCAATGGTTCTCAAAATTGGTGCCAGAGTCAAAAAAAAATTCGCGCCCGGAAAATTTTCACCATCGAAATTTTGGTGGCAAATTCCACTCAAATGCACTTTTTCCTTCCAAAGAAAAATTGAAAAAAATTTCATCCCATTATTCCTTAGACTTAATAGGAAGCACCTGATTGCATCCTGCACTTGATATGGTAAATACTGCGGTGAAACCAGGGAGGGGTTGGTTGAAAAGCAGTTTGAAAATGTAAAACTAGAACAATTATTTACTTTTATTGCTTACAATAACTCGGAGTCATGAATATTCACATGCATTATCTGTGCACTTTTAACTCATTAGACATTAAATTTCCTGACAATTCCCCAAACCTTTCTCATGATTTATTCCTACTGAAGAGAAAAGCTTCTCATCCTTAAATAGCTCCGCAGTTTGCTGTTCAACATAGAGCGCGTTCTGTCAATACTGTGGGGCCCATTTGAAGGAATAGAATAAAAAAAACTTCGAATTTCGAATGTTTTTTTTGGCTACTTCGACTACGACTTCGAATCGAACGATTCGAACTAAAAATCTTTCAATTATTCGACCATTCAATAGTCGAAGTACTGTCTCTTTAAAAAAAACTTCGACCCCCTTAGTTCGCCACCTAAAACCTACCGAAGTCAATGTTAGCCTATGGGGAAGGTCCCCATAGGCTTTGGAACAATTTTTAGGTCGAAGAAAAATCGTTCGATCGATGGATTAAAATCCTTCGAATCGAACGAATCGAAGGATTTAATCGTCCGATCAAACGAATTGCGGTAAATGCTTTGACTTCGATATTCAAAGTTGAAGGATTTAAATTCGGCAGTCGAATATCGAGGGTTAATTAACCCTCGATATTCGACCATAAGTAAATTTGCCCCTGTGTGCCTCCATAAACTTCACAGCAGTGAATTTATTCAGAAGTTGCTTGTGAAGCAATTGGGCAAATGCAATCAAGAAAATATAGGTTTGCAATTCCAAGTTATAATTGTACTTTCTACTTTGCTGCTTATATATCAGATGTTGATAAATTAAGGAAACACACATCAAACAAATGAACTAAAGGGTGCACTCATTTGTTTGCCGGTAGTGATGGGCGAATTTGCGCCGTTTCGTACAAAATTTGTGAAACTGCGAAAAATTGGCAAAACAACGCCGGCCGTTTCACAAATTCACTGAGAATTCGCGCCAGCCAAATAAATTTGAACATCACTATTTGCCGGCACAAGAGATGAGTAATGGACACTTTTTTTTTCATTTCTTGTTAGTCTCAAAAGAAAATATAAATTCATTAGGACAAATTTACCAAGATTTAAGAATTCTTGTTTTTTACCTAAATCTCAACATAAACTTTTTTCCATCTTGGGTATTCGTCATTTGTCTTTGAAAAATATTTTCCAATTAGGATTAGATTGAGTTGATCAAGTAATGTAACTCAACAATTCATAAAAAGGATTTCCTTCTCAAACAGAGTAATGGACGCATGTTTTAAAATTTCTTATTAGACTCAAAAAAACTAGAAATTCATTAGGGAAAATTTATCAAGATTTAAGAATTCTTGATTTTTTGCCCCCAAATTTCAACAGCAACTTTTTTCCATCTTGGGTATTGGTCATTTGTCTTTGGAAAATATTCTCCAATTAGATTAGATTGAGTTGCCCATTGGAACTGGTAATGTAACTCAACAATTCTTAAAAACTATTTCCTTCTCAAACAGAGTAATGGACACATTTTTTAATTAGACTCAAAAACAAAAAAATAGAAATTCATTAGGACAAATGTATCAAGATTAAAGAATGCTTGTTTTTTCCCCCAAATCTCAACATCAACTTTTTTCGATCTTATTCATCATTTGTCTTTAAAAAATATTCTCCTATTCGGATTAGATTTAGTTGATTATTGTTAACGGTAATGTAACTCGATAGTTTCTAAATACGATTTCCTACTCAAACAGAACTTTTTTTCTCAAAGGTTGATGTTCCTGTTAAGCTGAATGATTATTGGCCGAATTGAGATCCCACATTTTTAGGTAAAATGTGAAAATAATAAGATGCGAAAAAAATTATTTTATTAGAAATTAATAAGTAACATCTAATAAATATATTAAAGACAAGATTAAGAACAAATGTTTAAGAACAAAATAATTAGGACATACCCATGTTCTTTGAACATAATATCCATCAAAATGAAAACAATGTTTGAAAGAATAAACTGGTTTAGCACCTATCTCGTCCTAAAAATCTTTATTAATCGAAATGGGACTAATTCACCCATCACTACCCATAGTTCACTAAGAGACATAAAAGTGAAAATTGAAGGGTAAGTAAGTACACTGGAAGCATTACCATTCAGTTTAGAGGTCATATGGATGAGAAAAATATTTTACCTTTTTTTCCCGATGAAAAAAAAATGTCCATAGACTATATAATGCATAGTAAACAAATGTAGCACATTTTGAAAAATTTTTGCACAGTTTGACGCCCATTTACTTCTGTGCATTAGGTGACTTTTTTGCCGTTTCTCTAATTTTTGGTGAAGCGAAAAAGGTTAGATTCACCCATCACTAGGTCACAGACAGAAGTTATTGTCCACAGGCCACTAAACCCTTGTCATACACATTTGAGATTGTCAGTCTAGCTGTTCTTTAGAAAATATCCACCAAGTATATTTGCATGTAAATGGCATCATTTACCATGTATGTGAAGCATTGGTTGAAGAATGGAAAATTAAAGATGGGTTAAACATTAATGCAAGATGTTAAGTAAAGAGGTTTAATATCAAAAACAGACTGTTCCAATCACATAGTGGTGAGCGAATCTGTCCCATCAAAATTCATGAAAATCTTGAAAACCAGTGGCAAAGCGCAATTAAGTCAATGGGTGCTTTTTTCAAGTTTTTTTCTCACTCTGAATGCTTGAAGTCAACGTTTTTTATTTCTCACGTCAATGGGCAGAATTTTTCACTGTGAAAATTTTCGGACCAAATTTTTGCTGGTTTTGTGAAAAAATGTACTGATGTCAAAAACCTGAATTTTGCTGTAATTTATGCCTCAGTGGCAATTATCCGGAGCTGTGATGCAAAGCCAAGTATGACTCCTTTAGTTTTCTCATGTTATTTAGATGATTTCAATCTAATTCTCACTAGTCTGGTTTCTTATGTCCTCCTTTGCTTCTTCTCTCATGTGGGAAAATCCAGGCAATGGTACTGGCCTACCTTCTGGTACATGCCTTGATATCATTACTTGGGCATATTTTTTGGGATCGGCTTGTAAAAATTAGGGACTTTTCATCACACAAACAAGGAAGTCAAAAATAGTTTCCCTTTTTTTCTCTTTCCCCCTCATTTCACTAATTTACATATGCATATTAGGGGTTGGATTCAGTTCAGGATTCAGCCAAATTTTTCCCAAAGGATTCGAGATTCGATCAAATCCTAAAATGGTGGATTTGGTGCATCCCTAGTAAAAATGTTTGAAGAGATGCATACAGCTAAATGGACTTTCTCATAAATTCATCGAGAGACTGTCATGTACTTAACTCAATTAACCAGCGGAGTTTAGTGTTACAAAAAATGTCACAGACTGAAAATACATATCAGAAAACAACTATTATAAAAAAGCAAAAAATGAACATATGATACAATTATCACTTAAAAGTCTAATGTTTTCGGTCACAGCTGGGACCACGACTGGGTAGAAACATTTATACAGCTTTTCTTCTGTGTAGCCTTGTATAAAAAAGAAAATCAATTGGATGATAAACAGAATTTCAAAGGTCTCATAGCTCTAGGCGATCAAAAGCTCTCAAAATGAAGCCTACTCTCCGGCTCAGTGTGAGAATAGAGATAAAAGTTTTTTTCTACCAGGTTAGAGAGTTCAAAGCGCAGAACAAAATCCATTATCCTAGAATAACGATGAACGAGAACATGAAAGTTACATACAGTAGTTGTTTAGTTAAGAAAATGGTTCCCATTTTTATAATTGGTGATGCTGACAGTGTTACAAACCAAGCAGCAAAGAGCCCAAAGTGTGAATAATAAAAACCGTACAAGAAAGAATTTGTACTTTTTTGTTGACTTGCCTATTCAGCATGCTTAGAATGAAACTAAACTTCGAGGACTTCAAGAACAGTTTGGGTGGGGGTGGCGAAGATCATATAGTTTACAGAATCAAGACATTGTAGTTAATATTGCTATGGGCTGGGTTGTACCAGCCACCTTCTTACAAGAGCATATCAACAAGATCATCAAAAGACATTGAATGGAAACATTAAACGCTACTAGTCAACTTAATAGTGTCAAGAGAAGACACATAGGATAGAATGTTAAAGGTCTTAGTCATGAAGAGAGACTGGGATTTGTTACATAGAAGCTTAATGGGGAATGAATTGTTGGTTACAAGAGTGCTTCAGCATAGTCAAAAATAGTACCATTAATGCCCACTTCCAGGTTATTAATAAACAAGTTAAAAAACAATGGACCAAGGAAAGACCCCTGTGGTACTCGACTAACGATGGTTTAATTACAAAATGTTAATGCATCAATAGTTATATTGTTTCAATTGGATATATTAAAAATGAAGCCTTCATTAGCTGGTTCCTCAGTTGTGTAGACAGATGAGAATAAGGGGCCGATTCACTAAGGGTCGAATATCGAGGGTTAATTAACCCTCAATATTCGACTAGGAATTAAAATCCTTCGACTCCGAATATCGAACGATAGTTTGATCGAACGATCAAAGGATAATTCCTTCGATCGAAGGATTTTAATCCAACAATCGAAGGAATATCCTTCGATCAAAAAAAGTTAGCCAAGCCTATGGGGACCTTCCCCATAGGCTAACATTGACTTCGGTAGCTTTTAGATGGCGAACTAGGGGGTCGAAGTTTTTTTTAAAGAGACAGTACTTCGACTATCGAATGGTCGAACGATTTTTAGTTCGAATCCTTCGATTCGAAGTCGTAGTCAAAGGTCGAAGTAGCCCATTCGATGGTCGAAGTAACCCAAAAAAAAACTTCGAAATTCAAAGTTTTTTACCTTCGAATCCTTCACTCGAAGTTAGTGAATCGGCCCCTAACAGTTTAGAAACTGTTTTTTCCCCTGCTCTCATCATCCAATTGTCTTTCCTCTTATAATAAGGCACCCACTCTTCTTGCTTCATGTTTTTTACGATTCACATATTTAGAAAATCATTTTGGATTCATTTTAATCCTCGCTGCACTATCCTCTCCCATCTGTATTTTAGATGGTCTTATTTATTGGCCTCCTTGAACCTGATAAAACATTCAGCCATCCCAGCCATCTTGAATGTATTAAAAGCATGTTTTTTTTCTAACCAACCCCAACATCAATATTTCTATCAAACCATAAAGTTTTTACTTTGCAATGATCTTGCTTGATTACAAGGGGAACATGCTGACATGTATATTTATTAAACAGTAAGAAGAGTAGAATTTTCCCCACACTATAGCATTACATCTCTGAATTACAAGAGGGATTCACAGTGGGTGAGGAGTCTGAATAAGACAACATTTGCAAATTGTACAATACTGGAAATGTTGCACATCCATTTAAATAAAGTCAAGTCTATTGGAAAATCTTTCTCTTCTATGTACAAGTCACATGTAGAATACTGCATTATATTAAGCTGAGAGAAGGGAATGGTTCCTTCTTTGGCTATGTAGGCACATTCTCAGTGTTGTGTTGTTGTAGGACTAATCTAGAGATTAAAGAACCTTGCCTGTCATTGCTAATGCCTTTTATCTGTTTTTTTTTTTTACATATTAATGGAAGGGTCCAATGACACTCATCTTTTAATGTCCGGTTAAGCGCCCAGTGCAGTTGTTTGCCAGTTTGCCAAGGTTAAATCCAGATTAAACATTCTGCTCATAGTACAGGATTATTCCTCTATACTGGCGGAATTCTGCCACATACAGTATTATCTGGTGTAGAATTTTTCAGATCCAGGGTGATGCCGGACTGCTATTTTTATTGAATAAAGAAGCAGTTAGTTGTCTGTTTGAATCAAGAACTTTAAATAGTTGAAATAAATCTTATCTGAGAAAAGATGACCTTGATGGCTAAGCCAATTTTGAAGCTAGACAAAAATGTCCTCAAATTGGGTTGTAATCAGGAAGCGTAATTGTGTATTGGAGCTCAACAGTAGTGATTGAGGGTTGTGCTGATGCCGGGGGTTCAAGCAGAGGGTAGAGAGGAGGAAGTAAGGGGAACAGCATCACCCCCCACAGTCCCAACATGCCTCGCTGAGTGCTGCACCATCTTGGAGAAAAAGGGCAATTAGGATCAAGAGACAGGGGCAAGCAATAGCGCTCAAACCACAAAGCCTTTTAGATAATTATTTAGGGGCAGCAGCTGTGGCTATGAAAACAAGTTTATTACATAGTTTGACTTGACAACAAATCTACCAATAATAAGGAACAGTTTTATGGAAGACTCAACGTCAGAATCCAGAAAAACTTCTGGAGAACGGTTCTTATCTTGTTTTTGGATCCATTAAAACATTCCTGACTGTCAATAAAAAGTTTAATGAAAGGATATATTTATCAGAGAAGATCTAGAATAGCTAAATGTGTTTATTTCCTATGGGTCTTCATGCTCAGAGCGGCTCTGAGCTCTAATACCCACATACAAATCACACGCAGGAGCAAATGATTTGGATTTTTCATCTCAATGTGAAAAACAAATTATTAAATCTGCCACTATCCCATTGGCCCCCTAAATGTATTTAGAATTTTTTAATTTCTTATGTTTCACTCAATTTTCTCATCATTCTCATTGTTTTCCAAGCTTCCCTTTCTTTTGTATGAGCTGCTCCTGTAGTGGCCCTTTATTCTGTGGAACTCGGTTAATAGCTCAAAAGTAAGATTAGATTGGATTAGGTTCAAATGCAATTATACAGAAGTTTTAAGATATCGGCAAAATTTCTATTTAAAACTGATTGCCAATGATTTTCTATTATTCATTAATCACTTAACATTTGCCCTGCTACTAATGTTCTGGCTGTCGAGCCTCTCTAAAGTTCTGTAGTTAATTCTAATTCATCTTTTTTTTCAGATTATTAAAGTTTATATGTGACTTCCCAGCTGTTTTAGGTGTAAAACCAATTTCTGCCTTAGGGACAAATTCACTAAGATTCGTAGTTGCGCCAGGTGTAACTTCGCCGCACTTCGCCACACTTCGCCAGGCGTAGTTTCGCCAGCGCTCCGCAAACTCACTAAAATCCGAAGTTGCGCTCAGGGTTAGCGTAAGGTTGTGAAGTTGCGCTAGCGTTGATTCAGTAAGCGAATCGAAGTTACGCTAGCGATGGTTAATTTGCATACAGCGCCAAATTCAAATTTCAATGGAGGAATACGTAGAATCACTACAAATACCTGGGAAACCTTCAAAACATCAAATAATTTTTTTCCCCCCTACACATGTGCCCACTGTATAGTTAAGTTGCCATGAGTTAGGAAATGTAGGGGGGAAGGAGGGGAGCCCCAAAAATTTTTTCGATCTTTTTCAACCTATCACCCATAATATAGAAAAAACGCCAGCGTTTTTTGGGACTTAGAAAAAATTTGAACTTTTTTTGAAGCAATCCCTATCTACTCTATTGCGCTTCGCCTGGTCTGAGGTGGCGAAGGAAGTCTAGCGGAAAAGGTAGTGTTCAGTACAATGCGCGCGTTAGTAAATTTGCGTAGTTACGTCCGTTGCGCAAATTCGCCAGGCATAAGGGTGCGAAGTAAAACTAGCGAATTTACGCCAGCGTTCGTTAGTGAATTTGCGAAGTAACGAAAATGACCAACGCTAGCGAATTGACGGTAGCGTTAGGCGCTTCGGCGCTTAGTGAATTTGCCCCTTAGAGTTTTTCTTCTCAGAATGGCACAGCATGATCGAAATATAGGGACCAACGTGCAGATCTTAGTTGGTTGAAATCAACCCTCAAATGGACAAAAAATGGACACCGTGGTTGATCTAGAATAGGGTAATTAACTTCT